>NC_081350.1:5106331-5171745 GCF_029784015.1 Lycium ferocissimum
TATCAAATAGTATCACAAGTTCAATAATAAGATTATATTAACTTCTTTACTAATTTCACGTCACTTTCCATCATGTATGAACGTATGAATACATAAATGAGGGTAAACAGGGTAAAACAATGCAAACTAAATAACAATAAAGGTACAAGTCACAAAGCCACAAGTCATATCAAGACTTAGATAAATCAACTCAACCATGAAATGAATCATACCAACAATCTCAACCAACATAAGAGTCTATGTCCCTCTTTACTTCCCAACATAACACGTCCACTTCCCAACTAAGTCTTGAATCACCAAGGTGCTCCATTTTCTCATATTTCATCTTCAACACCAACTAATAATTCAATATTAATTTGTGTATGAATGAGAATGTAGTCCATGCATGATATCGTTATCAATAATAAATCATAATTAACATTTCATCTGTGTACTATCATAAGTCTATATCATGATTCAGGTCTAAATTCATTATCCTTCCTTTCATCGAAGATGTGTGTCACAATAAGAGAGAGTTGACTACAACACGTATCATAATAACAACAATCAATGTAACAGCCTAATCACACTAACAGGGCAGCAAGCCCCAATCAACATCACGAGTATACATTAACTCCTTTCTTCACATATCACCACAAATACACCTCTTATTCTATACATCAAGCAATAGTGACAAGCCCGCATAATCAGAAGTCATACCAACTTAGATAATATCCAACCAAACACTATGTCCGAAGACCTAATCATGCTTTCTCCCATCAATTCTACACAATATATATGTTTTGCTAATCAAAGTCTAACTAAAGTCAACTGTAACCTACCTCGAATGTAGAACATGAGCCACAAACTACTTCACACGAGCCATCTGTTTCTGAAGTACCTCAGAACAGTCAAAGTCTAACAATATGATGCTAAGTAAGCAAAAAACCATGTATTTAAACAAGAACAACAATTTGGGGAAGAAGAGCCACTTACTTCTACACTTTTGAATGGATGAAACCATCCTTTAATGGCGAATTTCCCATAACTTCTATCTCTACAATCATTAACCTTCAATTCATTGGTTTCTAATCAATTTTAACCTTTCAAACAGATATTAGGACAAAGTTTCTATTTTCATTAGAACCATACATCTCAACATGCAATTTCAACCATAAGAAATCAAATTCCCTTCCTAGAAAGTGATAATTTATACTTCTAGATGATTAATCATGTCACGACCTGACTAGGGGTCATGACGGGTACCCGAAGCTAACTACCGAGCACCACTCATTAAGCTAAATATCATACCCAACCTGAACATGCACAATCTCCAAGGCAATACATATATATATACATAAACCCTCACGGCTGCAAAAATGATATACAATGATGTATCCATGAGACAACTACTACCCACGCATACGTATCTACGAGCCTCTACTATAGTACTGAGACGTAAGGACGGGACAGGACCCCGTCATGCCCGAATATGTACACGAAATAATATATCAAAACTACATCTCCGGAGTAGGGAAGTGTTCCTGTGCAAGCTGATATGGCTCCTATGGATCTGGATCGTCCCCCTGTCTACCTGTGGGCATGAACACAGCGTCCAAAAAGAAAGGATGTCAGTACGAACAATGTCCTGAGTATGTAAGTCATGCATGATAACATAATAAGGAAATGTAGAAAGCATAAGAGGAAAAAGATACTGTAATGGCGCTTTCCTCTTGAGGCGAAATCATGCATGCTTAATTATTACCTTTATACATATCACACATACATACGTGAGATGTCAGAATCAATAACCTCATTAGCCCGCCTCCGGGCCTCCTGCGTCTGGGGTAATCAGTCACGCCGCCCACTAGGGGTGTCATGTCCGGCCACATAGGCACGGTGTAATCATAAGCTGCCCGCCTTAGCGGTGTCATGTCCGGCCATCTAGGCACGGTGTAATAATAAGACGCCCGCCTTAGCGGTGTCATGTCCGGCCATCTAGGCACGGTGTAATCTCATTATTATACACTTATCATAAGATATGCATAAGAACTCAAGTAAAAGCTACAACTTTATCGGGGTGACATAAGGTCGAGAATCCCCGCTTCCATTATATTATGGAGTGGTCATGATCATCATGCCTCACCTTGAAGGAACTAGCATTATAAGGTGAGCCTAACAACAATGAATGACATCAAGGAACCGTATAAAGATCATTAGCTTCATAAGACTATCATGTCATAAGCTTTGGAGTCTCTAGACTTAGATTCGCCATCATCATTGCCATATTCATAACACATCTCTTATATTTGTCTCATGAGAAGCTCTTGATAATCATAGACTTATAGTTCACGGAATATAAGAGGTTATGAAAAGATAAAGGAAGTCATATTATAAGGATCATGCCTTAGAAAAAGAAGGGACTAGCCTTACATACCTTTACGTCGCTCTAGCTCTATCGATTAATTGCTTCCCTCCAATACTCACAATTCTACATTCAAGAGAACTTCTACTAAGACTAAACAACCGGAAACATCTATAGGACACCCATGATAACATAATCAATAAATTCTTCAAGTTAAACATTGTTCACTTCTTAAATCCACCTCCAACATCATCCATAACCATACCTATAATACAACTTCATATTCATTCTTATATAATACTCCTTTAACCTTATTTATATTATTCACCACAAAATTATACTCATAACACATCAAGAACTATTATTCAAGTCAAGTCATTAGTCAAGAGTATCATTATTCCCATATGTGTATTCCATATTCTCCTCCCTTCCATAATCCAAGTCTTTTAACCTCTCAATATTCTTAATAATATGAATTGAACATAAAAATTACCTTTGATGATGTAGGAATGAACTTTGGATGTAAATACTTCAGTTGGAGAAAACCCCACTTCAACACCCAAGAGATTCTTGGTTTTCACAAACCCCAGAGAGTATCCTTGCACTTGATTCTACTAATTCTTGGTGTTTACTCCTTGATTTCCCTTGAATACGTGATAATATAATGAGAGGATTTTTCTAGAACCTTTAAGACTTGGAGAGAGAATGAAATCTAAAAATTTGGGGTGTAACTCGTCAATTTATAGCCGGAACTGGAAAGTTCCAGATAAGCGGTTCGACGACCCGTCGACGTGTCGACGGTCCATCGACTAGCACCTGAGAATCTCTGATTACAGAAGTATGTTGACAGTCAGGTTGACGGTCCCCTCGACGTGTCGACGGTCCGTCGACCTGTTCCGTCGACTGACGCCTGCAGGTCTCAGTCTGAGAAACATATTGACGGTGCACAGTGATGGTCCGTCGATATGTAGACGGCCCGTCGACCGTGGCTAGTGTCTACAGCTTTTCCTCAATCCATTCAGATCGCGTCGTTTCGATTTGTTCAACTTCTAACCCCGTAAATCATCAGGAATACCTGCTAGTACACTGTTCAATTTTCTCTACCTTCAAATGTCTTTGGAATCTTAATTGGAATCATCAAGTATCCCTTCTTACTGGTAGGGGCATCATATACACCTTAACTTATGTCAGTCTATTCACCGCACAACGACATGAAATTTTTCGAGGCGTAACAAATCAACAACCCATCAATTATTTAAGGGTTTACTAATTCTAGGGTTCTACGATTTTCACCCACCATTGATGGACCTCAAACTAATCATGGAACTTGAAGAAGAAAGGAAAAGGAACAAATAAAGGTTGGGACTTACCCTCCGAGATGCTTTCACCAATGAATGGAGTGAAGTTTGCATCTTTCTCTCTTGAAAATTGACTTTGAGGTCTTGTGGGTAATGGTTAGGACTTGGAATATAAAAATAGGGTTTTTTGTCCCTGTTGGTTGCTGCAGCGGTCACCATATCACTGTGGTTGTCCCACTACGGCGTCCCTGAGTTCGCTATAGCGGACTTACTAGAACAGTGCGCACAAAAATGGTCATAACTTCCTCATACGGAGGCGAAACATGATGATTCTTTTTGATATAGCTTCATAATTACGATATAGATCTAATGGTTCAATCCTCACCCAAAAAAAGTTGTTTGATAAATATGGATCCCTTTCTAGCCAAAGACCTACGGCGAAAACATAGAATACGAGCGCGACAAAACCCAAACTCATCTGAAACTCTTCGGAACCTCACCAAAACTTGGGGACAAGTTCAAAATAATCATATTAACTTGTTAGAACTTTCAAAACAATGACACTGAGTAATCCTAACCCGACATTGACCGTGGTCAACTCTAAATCATTAACTTAACTAGCTTACCTATAATGACTCAATCTACACTCGAACCTTGCGGGAACCAAATCAGTGACTTCATTAAGTCGTAGATCATACTAACGGGACTTGGGAAAGGTTCAAAAATGGTAAATAGGTCAAAAACACTACAACGACCAGGTGGGTCATCACACGAGAGGTCTCGAATGAGTTTCAGGTTCTGGGTAGAACTTGGTGATAACCAGATTTTTGCTGGTTTTGGTGTGCCGCATCTATGGACATGTTCCCGCACCTACTAGCCCGCCTCTGTGGTGTTTGGTCCGCAGGTGCGAGACTGAGGGTTTTAAGTGAAGGCGCATCCATGACCATTTTTTTCGCAGATGTGAAGCCACACCTGCGAGGAATTGTCTGCAGGTGCGGAGATCGCTGAATCAGAAACTCATAAATTTCCCAATTCGAGTAATTTCATTTGCATTCACAAATATTGACCAACAAAGCTAGGGTAGGCAAATTTGTGAAGTTTCTTGGAGAATTTTCTCTTGCGTAAGTTTCCCACCTTCATTTTGTGTTTATATCATCTATTAATTAGGAAATCCATTTTAGAAATCATGTGTAAAATTATGGGTTTTGGGCTATGAACCATAAGTTGATTTTTCGATTCTCCTTCAATCTAATGTGGCTTTGTTGAGAAATTTCCTAGATTCTAAGAATTTGATCAATGGGTAATTAGTCTCTTAAGCTTGAATCTCCCTTCTTATTCAAGAATCTTTGTAGGGAAATTGAGGGCTTTCTCAAAATTGGGGTTTTTTGATCATTGATGAAATTAAAGCTCATTTTAGGTTAGAATTGCTTGACTATTTTGACTTTGGTTAAGTTAATTTTTCTTAAAATTTCGGATTTTGCCCTTGTGGGCGCCGGGTCATTTTCTAAGGTCACTTTTGAGTCATTTTAGAAATACTTTGGTATGGGTTTCTTTTAGTTATCTAATGTAGAGTAATTATTTGATGGACTTTGACCGTTCGAAGGTAGGTTACGGCTTACATATGTCTAGATTCCAATGAGCGAAACGTATGTAGATGGTAGCTATTGACGGGGAAAGCATGATAGGCCTTCGGTCATGGTATGGTGGTGAATTCCAACTAGGTTGGTATTATCAGTTGTTCTGTGGGCTTGTCGCCATGTTTGTTATGCTCGTGAATTTGATGCGATTATCTCTGTCTCTTGATGTCTCACTTATTTCATGATTTTAGAAAGAGGAAGAATAATATGGATGAATTGAGTTTGATTTGCATTTCATGGTAAGTATCTATGTATCCTGTGTTGCGTTATGGTTGAGGTTGATTTCATGAACACCATGCAATCTATATTTCCTACGTGATTTGATATGATTTGATATTTATTGAAAACGAGAGTAAGTTAGAGAGTGTAGCCTCCGAGGTCTTTTTTGGAGAGCATAAAAGAGAGATTAGAGCTCATGATCCAAGGTCTTCACTAGAGCGATATGAGTGCTCATGATTCGAGGTCATTTAATGGAGCGAGAGAGTGTTCGTGTTTGAGCTCATTTGCCGGAACGAGGGTACATAGACTTCTCGGGTCCCCCATGGGTTATGGCTTTGAGGCATTGCCCTTAGCATGCGTGTACAGCTATGAAAAGTTGCTAGCGCATTGCATAGCATATGCATTCATTCATCTATTCCTAACTGTTTACTTCGAATTTCATACACTTCATCTGATCTTATTTATACTGAACAATTTCATGTTTGTACTTGATTGCTAGTTTGTTCTACCTGTTAATTTCTATCTATTTATATAAGTGAACTAATCATTGTCGGCCTATGATACCTACGAGTATGTGTGTTTGTACTCATACTACTCTTGTTGCACTTTTCTTGAGTGCAGAGTTCATTACTAGTTCTACTTCCCTACCTCACGAGTGATTCCGAGGCCTTCTTGCGGGAGATTCAGGGTGAGCCATTGCCAGATCCTGCAACTCAGATTTCCTTTCTGCATATATCTACTTGATTCTCAGATAGTTATT
Source organism: Lycium ferocissimum (assembly GCF_029784015.1). Taxonomy (NCBI): domain Eukaryota; kingdom Viridiplantae; phylum Streptophyta; class Magnoliopsida; order Solanales; family Solanaceae; genus Lycium; species Lycium ferocissimum. The sequence continues at coordinate 5,112,590 of NC_081350.1, forward strand.
ATCTTGTATTCATGAGACTTGCCCTAGTATTCAGGCATGTATTAGTGTTAGTAGCTCTTGTACGAGTTTCAGACTAAATTCTTGGGGTTGTTGTATTTTCTTACTTCCACACTTACATTATTATATATAACTATTGTGACTTGGTTTCTTCTACTTTTACTTTCATATTTCTTGATTTAATAACGTGGTATAAGGGAAGAGTTCTCCTACCAGGGGGATACTGTGGGTGCCCTTGTGAGCCACGAGTTAGATAGTGACAAGTTGGTATCAGAGCCCTAGGTTCATCAGTGTTACAAGTATAAAAGCAATTTCTAGTAGAGTCTTGTAGATCGGTATGATGGGCTCCGTACTTATCTGCGAGAGGCTATAGGACATTTAGGAAACTTTAATTCCTTTCACTCCCTTTGTGCTACTTTATTCAAATTGGAATCTGACTTTTTCCTATTCTTTCACAGATAGTGAGGACATGCACGACAATCGCGAGAGATGAGTGTTATACCCCGTACTTTGCACGTTGGAATATTCTAAGTTAGTTGCGACAAGTTGTGGACAAGACTTTTAATTTTCGATTTTGTTGATTTTGTGTTAATGCATAAGTTGCATATATTCATCTTTTTAATTGGTATGGAGTATTAAGGGTAAATTTGGAATAAGAAAAATTTGGCGTTAAAAGTGAATTATGAAAAGGGGAGCATTTTATGAGAATTTGGGGCTAGAAGTGAAATCTTGGAAACTAATTATTTCATGAAAATGACCATATGTGGCCATGTGTGGTGTGGGGCCCTCTCCCCCCTCTTGGTTGGCCAAATTTAATTAGTGCAAATTATGAGGGGGGGGCCATGTGTTCATATTATATTTGTAGGGATATATATATATATATATATATATATATATATATATATATATATATATATATATATATATATATATATATATATATATATATATATGGTAGATGACTAGCAAGGCAAATTAGTCATCATTCTACACCTCTAGAAACTTAGAGAGATATGGAGAAAAAAAATGAGGAGGGTTCGGCCAAGAGGAGAAAAAAAAGAAGACCAAGAATCTTCATCAAAAAAATTAATTTCTTGTAGATTTTCTACTAAGTGGAAGGTCCTTATTAACATGGAGTGGTTGTTGGAGTAAGCCATCCATTCATCTTTGCAAACCACCAACTCTAGCCAAGTTGAAGAACAAAGTGGAAAAGGGTGAGTTTAATCTTGTTTTTATATGTTATGGATGATTTGTGCATGTTGTAGTGTGTGAAAAGGAATGAAATTCATGAAAGTATGATGTTGGAATTGTAGCCGTGTGTATTGGTGTTTGGCCGTGTATATGTTGTGTTGTATAGGGGTGATGAATTAATTGTATTTAGCATGTTTGAGTGTGGTTGTAGTGTGTAGAAATGAATGAAAAAGTATGGAATTTATGTATGTGGATGTTGGCCGTATAGGGGCTGTTTTTGGTAGGTTATAGCGAATTGATTTTTCTTGGTATTTTGGTCGTTGTTGTCATGGATTATGTGGTGAGAATGAAGGTATTGAATGATTTAAGTTGAAGTTGTAATGGTTGTGTTATGACCGTGAGTATATGATGATATGTAGGAATGATGAACAAATTTTATTTAGTGTTTGGTTGATGTTGTTGTGGACTTTATGATGTAAAATGAAGGTTTAAGGGCTCAAAATTGAAGTTGTAATCGTGTGGGCTGATTTGGAAGCTAGTGTGATTCTAATGTGGTCTTTTGTATTTATGAAAATAATGTTGCTAATGTGTAGATTGTTAGCATGGTTTATGAATTTGGAAGTTTATGCGAATTTTATGTAATTTTTATACTTATGAGAATTGCCTTGTTAATGTGCGGACAAATGGTGTAATTATGAATTTGGAAGAGAAGAATGTGTTTGGTGTTGTTCTCGGGTTTGGAGACAATTTCGGGTGAGTTGGGATATGGTTTTGGTTGTTTGAAAAATTGTGTGAATTGTTTAAAGCGTTCTTGAATATTGTCCGTATGGTTTTGGATTAGTAATCGAACGTATAAACGTTGATATTGGTTTGAATGTAAGTGATGGAAGTAAGTATGTCGAAATATTATGAATGTTGTGAAGTTATGTAAAAAGAGCTACTAATGTTAGAAATGCATTTTGAATTGATTGTTGATGTTGTAGTTTGGTTGTTGGTGTTGTTGTTGTTGAAATTGGTCGAGTTGAAATCTCGGGGTTGTATTGTATTCTGTGAAATGCTGCCCGCTTTTTTAACGAGAATTTGGTATTCGTTTGGAATCGGGTTCCTAAATGCTCTTAGCTAATATTTGATTCTAAATGGCATATTGTAGACTTTGGGCAGCCCAAGACATAGGTTTGATTTGGACTAGCTTGAGTTTGAGCAAGCGTTGAGAGCATTCAAGGTATGTAAAGCTTACCTTTCCTTCTTTTGGCATGTCTTAGATATGGCTAAGCTATGATGTATTATGAGCTTCGGGGGAAATTCTATTCGTAAAATCCGAGCATGTTTACGATGCTTATTTGCTTCTTGATGTTGGCACCTTCATATGGTCAAGCCATGGTTTATGTGTCTTTGTATGGTTGGTTTTAAAAATTGCATAAAGGTTTGTTTTCAAAGAGTTTTGTTCCTAAACGATTTCGAAAACTACGAACGCCCGTAACTTTCAAGAAAGGGCTCGGATCGCTTTGATATTTTCGCAAATGACTTTATGACGAGTAATGACTTAAGTTTTCATAGGCGGGCCCGGATTGGGTTGACGCTCGTCCGTGGGTCCCGCGACTTCCTATGTTTGGTTCTAACGACCTGTTTTTGGGAAAAATTTAATATGACTATCTTTTCGACCCCGAGTATGATTACTTATTTGTTCGTTGAGTTTGAAATGAGGATTTTTATGCATACGATTTTGATACGTAGCTATGATTTCAAAAATTCTATTTGATCCGTTCCCGAGTGACATTCGGAGGAAACTTGATTTGACTACTGTTCTGGCTTTTAAATGAGGGCTTGTTTGGTCATTCTGTTGAGTCCGTAATAAAGACTTATATGCATATGGTTTCTCGGTTTGTAAATGATGTGTTTTCCAGAGTATGATGTGTCCGATACGCCGAGCCCCTTTCGGCCGGGTACTGTGTATATATGTATGGTGTGTATTTCGAAATATGATGTGATACGAAGTCCGATATGATATATGATGATATGATCGCTGTTTCGTATCCTGTGGCAGTGGGGCAAACCCAACGCGGGGCAAACCCAATGATGATGCAAAATTCCACATTGGTTTAGGCAAATCCCACACTGGTTTAGGCAAATCCCACATTGGTTTAGGCAAATCCCACATTGGTTTAGGCCAATCCCACATCGGTTAATGGCATCTCATATGACCGGTCATGATGTTATGATGCGCTACGGTATGTTTATGATTATGGTATTATTTATGGATCGGGCCGTACGTTCCTCGGCATTCGGTTAATGTCAGCTCATACGATAAGATATGATGTTATGATGTGCTTCGGTATGTATATGTATGATCTGTATTCCAGGAGTAAGCGTGTTGGCATTCTGATTGTTATATATGTCTTCTGTACCTCTGTTGCATGACGTGCGTGTCGGATGGCAGCATTTTGGTATTTTGGTTATTATGTTCACTTTCTGTACCTCTGCTTCGACTATGACTCAGATTTGTTACTATGTCTTCTGCTTTGCATACTCAGTACATATTCCGTACTGACCCCCTTTCTTCGGGGGCTGCGTTTCATGCCGCGCAGGTACCCACAGATAAGTAGGTGAAGTTAGCAGAAGATGTTTAATTTGGATGGCGAGCTCCATTTTCCCGGAGTGTGCCGAGTCAGAGCATATGTGTGATATGGTATCTGGAGTTATGTTAGAGACTTTGCAGACAGTGTCGTGTGTACGAGATGTCCGTTTGTAAGCGGCTATGTAAGCCGATGTATTATTCTGCATTATGTTACGAACTTCATATGTTTATAGATTTCATATGATGCTAGCTTTATTTGATTTGAAAAAAAAAAATGAAAGGCATGTTTGATTTCGGAAAAAAAAAAAATTCGTTACGTGCTTATGTTATGTTCTGCGGGCCCAGTATGAGTGTGAGTGTTACGAAAGTCTGCGGGTTCGCTCGGCCCTAGGTAAGGGTCGGGTGCCCATCACACCCTATCGGATTAAGGGTGTGACAATGAGGTCCCAGTACCTGTTGCCAGAGACCGAGCTAGATGTCGTGAAGCAGCATCGGTCTAAGGTAAAGCACCCATGGCTGGCCAGACCCGAGCTAGATCTTTATCACCCGAGCTGTATTTCAGTATGATGATGAGCCCATGGAGGAGGATGAGCTGGGACCAGCCCAGACTTAGCCAGAGGTTATTTCTATAGCTGTATTGCAGGATGCGATGGTTCGCATCTTGAGTCTTCTTGAGGGGTTGAACTAGGCGGTTGTCCATCCAGCTACACCAGATGGGTCTCAGACTAGAGCTAGAGGACATACCCAGAGCAATACCAGGCCCACGTGGCACAGCTTTCCATAGCTATGGCACCTCGTATTGATGAGATTCCACCTCCTTCTTTTGCTCAGAGTCACGTTGTCACGAGGGCCCGACTATGACTCATGAGGAGCAGGATCAGTTTGTGAGGTTTGCTAAGATGAAGCCGCAGGAATTTTATGATAGACCTGGAGAGGATTCTTATGATTTCATCGTTGATAGTTATGAGAGGCTTCACAAGTTGGGTATGGTAGAATCGCATGGGGTCGATTATTTTTCTTTCTAGTTATGCGGGGATGCAAAGATGTGGTGGAGGTCCTATATTGAGTGCCACCCAGTTGGATTGCCTCCTCTGACTTGGACCCAGTTCTACTAGTTGTTTCTGGAGAAATACGCCCCCAGACCTTGAGCGACAGACGGAGAGATGAGTTCGATAGTCTAGATCAGAGAGGGATGTCGATCTCACAGTATGAGTCCAAATTTCATTCCTTAGCCCGTTATACAGTTCAGATACTCCCCACCGAGACTGACAGAGTGAGGAGGATCATCAAGGGGTTGGTGCTTCTGTTGAAGCTGGCGACCTTATATCTAATGGCTTTTGGGTCTTCTTTCTAGTCTGTGTTTGATCATTCTACTGAGGTATAGTCTGTGAGGATCCAGGCTCATGGTGGGAGTGATGACAAGAGGATTCACCCGTTCGGCAATTCCAGCAGTTCATCTTCTAGGGGTGGAGGCCAATTGGGAAAAATTCATCAGTACTATTATGGCTGCCCTATTTAGTCAGCATCACAGATTTCAGCTGGTAGCCTTTCTAGGTAGAATAGATTCAGTTTTGGACAGACTTGTTAAGGTTCTTACACTCGACCCTCAAACCGTGAAGGATATTCTGGTACTTCAGTTTTAGTGACACAACCCTAGTTGTTCAGAGGTTTCATTGAGTATGGTGACCCAGGACATCATGCGGAAGAGTATCCAAGACCCAGACAGAGTAGAGCTCAGCATGGCTCTTGATTTCAGACTCCCACGGCTCCAGCACCATAGGTTAGTAGAGGTGGTTCATAGCCTAGATGAGGCGGTTATAATTTGGGAGAGATGGCCTTCAGCCCAGTAGCGGCAGTTCTCAAGCAGCGAGAGGTGGAGCTCAGTCTGGTCAGGGTAGCCGTGGAGGCACACAGTTTGAGGGCGAACGATTTCATTGCTACGATTTTCTTTATAGACTAGAGGAAGAGGTTTCTGATACAGTTATCACAGGTACTTCGATCTGTCACCGGGCAGCTTCAATATTATTTTATTCGGGCTGTACTATCTCTTATGTGTCCACCTATTTCTCTATGGTTTAGATATGATTTGTGATCTACTTGATGTGCCTATTCATATGTCTACTCTGGTTGGAGATTCTGTGGTGGTAGATCGAGTCTATTGGTCTTGTACAATTACATTTATGGGTTATGGTACTTGGATAGATTTGGTAATCCTCAATATTGTTACATCTAGTAAATTTGCGCGTCGTTTGCATCGTAAGTAAACTAACTTAAGGTGAAGAGGTCATGAAAACCCTATAAGGTTAAGGAAGGTGTTAAATAGGTCTTAAGTTTGTGTCATAGGTTTTCGGAGTTAAATGAATCGAAGAAAACAAGTTCATTAGAAAATTGGGTTTGACGGTCAATTTGACGCACCATAATTTATTTCGTGGCCTATCAAATGATGGCTCCACCACTGTGAAATGGTTCCAGTAGGGTCTGTTTGGGTGGCCTATTTTATGATCTAATATTATGGACCGTATTCTATTTGACAGCACGTCAAACTGGCTATATAAATGAGGAGGTGGTCGACTTACTTTTTGTTAAATAGGTTAGGGAGCTCACTTTCAGGCATTTTTCTGCCAAACCATGACCCTAAACTCTCCTAAGACCCTATTAAAAGTTCATTGAGGTTCAAGAGTGAATTCAAGACTAATTAACTCAAATCTAAGGAAAAGAGTGGGGGAACTACAAGAAGACTACTCTTATGATGTTGTGTTGTCATTGAAGGATGTTGTAAGCTAAGAGAAGTTTGGATTTCGAGTTGTGGATTCTATATAAGGTAATTATATTGTGTTCTTTCTTGTTCTTAAGATTATTTTGGTGTTGGCTAAGGTAAATGGTTCGGAATAAGCATGAACTAGTGAGTAGAGTTGCTAATGGAAGATAGTTGAGTTTATGGGCTGTTTTCTTGTTATTTTTGTGTGGTATGAGGCTGGATCTTTTAATGAAAATACTTGTTATCATGTTATGAGTAATTCTAAGTTAAGGTAAGAAGTCCATAAGGGGTGATATGAGTTATATGGGTTCCAATCCGAGCTTATCGTTGGTCGTGAAATGTTTGACTTCTTGTTGTTGTATGACGTCCTGTTATTGATAGTTATACTTGATGGATTATTCTGGTTGTTGTTGTTGAAATATGGAGTTAGAAAAAGTTAATATTCCAGGGGATATGCTGCGTTGGGAGTATTGTGGCTTGAAGAGATTAAGGTATGTTAAGGCAAGCTCTTCTTCCTCTTGGCGTGATCTATATGAAATGAAACATAAGCGAAATGCAATGCCATAACTACTCCGCTCTTAGTAGCTAGAAATGTCCATGCTGATCCATGTTCTAATAGTATTATTCTCAACAAGTCTATCCATATGATTTGTATATTCCATGGAGTCATGTAATGAAAATGATGTTAGTCCATAATGTTGTTCGGAGGTGTAACGACCTTACGCCACTCCGACAGACTCAGAGTGTACTTTTATCATACTTATGCATTTATACATATATGATACTATGATGATGATTGCCCACAAACGCCGATGGCATTATATACGCATTATATATATGTACGATGGCATTATATATGCACCACTGATCGCGATTGGCTATGATGATGATGCCCATAGAGACTTGACAGTGTTATAAACGCATATATATTTTTAACAGCGTCGTATACGCATGTATTTAGTACTTATGAAAATCAAGGCCCTTAGAGGCATTTGAGATATACAAGTTGATTCCTTTTATCTCATATTTCTCTCATGTCTTTCTTATGTTATTTTTCTTCCTTACATACACGGTACTTTTATTTGTACTAACGTCCTTTTTCCTGGAGACCCTTTTTTTCATGCCCGCAGATCCTGATAGATAGGGTGACGAACCGCACCAGTAGGTTTCCTACTGTGCCTTGATACTGGGGCACTCCACTTGCCTCAAAGAACTATCTAGTCTTGGTACGAAGTTTTGGTATATATATGGGTATTGTGGGGCCCTGTACCGACCTTATGATATCATGTACTCCAGTAGAGGCTTGTAGACCGTTATAATGTATTTAGATGTTGCATGGCCTTGTCGGCCTATGTTTTGGTTGTACAGATGTTTATGACGGCCTTGCCGGCATGTCCTAGATGTCCACTTATGTATATATGTATGTCCTTTTGACTTGTCCCTTTTCAGTCTAATTTACATAAGTTAGCAAGTTGTGATATGATGGCCCTTTTGCTCCACGTACATTTCTGGACATGTTATGAAAGTATGTCATGTTGGTGCTCGGTAAGTAAGGCTCGGGTTCCCATCGTGGCCCTCCGATTTGGGTCGTGACAAATAAAATTGGTATCAGAGCAAGTCTGTCCTAGGGTGTCTAGAAGCTGTGTCTAGCAGAATCTTGTTTATGGATGTGTTGTGCACCACGCTTATAAACAGGAGGCTGTAGGGAATTTAGGATGGTTGTCCTTCCTTCTTATCTTGGATTGTGCGATAGAGTTGTGTCGTGAGAGTTCATTTTCTAACAAACGTATTCTGATTTTAGCAATGCCTGTGATGAGAAAATCTTTAGCTAGCCAGAAGGGCAAAGCTTAATAGATGAGGGTACCAGTCAGGTGCCACCCACTGATGTAGGCCAAATCAAGTCTCGGAATGAGGCCCCATCTCGACCTTCTCAGACTCCGCCCGCTACAGAGGAGCTTAGAGAGGCTGCAGCTTCAGCAACCCCAGTTCCTCCCACTGATGCAGCCGGCCAGGAGATGCGAGATGCTACACGACTATTGACTCAGTTAGTGGCCGCTCACGCCCAGCGTCAGGGTATGAGTGTTGGTTTTGCTGATAGGGCTATTAGTGCTAGAGTTTTAGACTTCATCAATTAGGACCCTCTAGTATTTACAGGTTCAGATCCAAATTAGGACCCGCAGAACTTTTTAGATCGGATGCAGATGACGTTGAGGGTGATGCATGCTTCTCACACTGAGTCTGTTACATCTCAAAAAAAAAATTTCCGTCGTTTGCATTGTAAGTAAGCTAACATAAGCTCGGAGAGGTCATGGAACCCTTATAAGGCTAATGAATACTCTTAACAAGTGTTAAGCAAGTATCTAAAGGTTCCGAGATTAAGCAAATCGAAGAAAATAAATTTGTCAAAAATTTGGTAAAAGGTTGATAGAATTTTGGATCAACTTTGGAGGGGTATATCTCCTAGTATATTAGGAGTTTTAAGGTGTTTCAAAAGCCTAAAATAAATTTCGTCGAGTCTAGTTTCCAAGGCAACAAATCGCTCATCGATACGACATCAGAATAGAAAATTATGGACGTTACAAGTTAGGCTGACACAGTAGAAACGCGTGCTACAGTAGCCGCGCTGCTACAATACTACTATTGTGCCGCCAACTTTACCCACCTAAAAATGGGTCAAGACCCCATTTTTTTCACCAAAAAAACATCAGATCAAAGGCAGCACACAGAAAGGGCAATTATGTCGTAAAAAGTTGAGGGTTTGAAGTGATTTTGGTTAACTGAGGCTCGGATAGCGTATAGTTATGGTTCTAGTATTATTTTGCGGTGCATTTTGGCATGAATTCAAAGTGGATATTGAAGATATTATTGTCTTAACAAGAATAAGGTATGAATATATCCTTATTAATATTACTTTTGGTTTATTCACGAAGATAGAGTGATTAAATAGTCATATACTAAAGTTGTCGGTGGAGAAATCAGATAAAAATCATATGAGATGTCTTGTGGAGTATTTTGATATTGATGATGACATGGTTGATGTTAGTATTGTTGTTGTTGTTGTTGGCTGTTGGACTGTGATTTCGGGCTAGGGATATAAACAGGGGGGATGCTGCCCGAATTTCGACAACTCTAGAAAGATTTATTTGAATGATTAAGACAAGCGTATAAAGGTGAGTCTAACAATAGTATTAATTTTCTTGAATATAGATTTACGAGCCTGGGAGGACAAGCATTGAGTAGTTAAAGTTAAGGCGACCAAAAGGGTATGTTAAGGCTCGTCCCTTTCTTTCAAAGGCATGATTCATATGTTATGATTCCATAAATGTTTCTATAACCTCCTTGTTTTCAAAAGCTAGAAGTTCATGATTCTTAAAGCTTCTCATAATGTTAAAGATGAGAATTTTTCTATGACGATTACAATGATAATGATGATTTTATGTTTAAAGGCTCCAAGTTTATGATTTCAATGTTTTTATGAGAATGTTGAGTTATTTCATGATTTTCTCGATTTTATTCATTATTTTTTATCTCACCTTATAATAATTGTTCCTTCAAGGTGAGATAGAGTGATGATGATTATTCCATAATATAATCGGAGGTTACCGACCTTGCGTCACTCCGATAGAGTCATAGCGTTTTTTGGGCTCTCATACTGCTTTACTTATGTTAATATATATATATATATATATATATATATATATATATATATATATATATATATATATATATATATATATATATATATGTGGGAAAAAGGCGAGGCGTTATATACGCATAGCCACCTGATCAGTTGGTATATTATGATATAGTCCCGGATGCAGGATATATGGTTAAATGGATCGGGTCATTCGTTCCTCAGCACTATTATATATATATGGATCGAGCTGCACGTTTCGCAACACTATTATGATACATATGTATGAGAAAGATTTTATGAAAAGCTAAGCATGCATGGTACACGCCTTAAGAGGCAATCAGATGTACAGGTTATTCCCTTATCTCATGTTATGCTCTATATTTTTCATTATGTTATTTTCTATGTTCGGTATCTCTTACTATGTTACTATTCATGCCTTACATACTCAGTACACTGTTCGTACTAACGTCCTTTCTTATGGACGCTGTGTTCATGCCTGCAGGTTCAGGTAGCCAGCCGAGTGAGCCAGACCTGTAGGACCCCTCCTTCGTCTCAGCCAACGAGCTCCATTTGGATCAAAGCTTCAGCCCATTTTTGGTATGCTATCTTGATATGTGCATATATGGGTATGGCAGGGCCTTGTCCTGTCCTTTTTACAGTCTGTATTCCATAGAAGTCTGTCGACAGTTGTGTATAGTGGGGATGTCATGCAGCTTTGGCTGTTTCTTATTTTTGGGGTACAGTGTAAATATTGACTGAGTCGGTCTGCGTCGCCATCTTTGTTCGTATGCTTATATATATATATATATATATATATATATATATATATATATATATATATATATATATATATATATATATATATATATATATATTCACATACATGATTTATGGGATTTTGAGGTAAAGTTTATCGTATAAATGTTATAGCAGATGGTATCAATCGAATATCAGTTGAAATGGGCCATCAGGTTACCTTATATGGAGTAAGAATGAGTTTAGGGGTGCTTGATCCATAGTGGTCGGGCACTCGTCACGGTCCATAGGTTTGGGTCATGACAGAGTCGGTAGAGTTGGCTTCTTATCGGTTGTGGGATATTATCGTTCAATGGTATGAGACTTGGGAGTTGTCCAGAGGGGCTAATGCACCTCCAGCAGTATGGCAGGAGTTCACAGAGGCTTTTCTCCGTCATTATTTTCCAGTGGAGACCCGATAGGGTAGAGTTGATAAATTTTTGGCCCTACAACATGGGAATATGAGTGTTCGGGGATAAATTCTTCATTTCGATTCCCTAGCCAGGTATGCTCCCACTATCGTAGCTAAGATGGAGCATCGAGTACATCGATTTGTGATTGGACATGGGTCGCACTTTATTAATCGTGCATCACGGCCTCTCTATAGAAGGGTATGGATATTGCTCTTATTCATGCATATGCACAGGGCTTAGAGGAGCGTAAGCAACAGCAGCAGGCTGACCGAGATCGTGATACGGGTCAGAATAAGAAGGATAGATTGGAAGGTTCTTATGGCGAGTTCTGAGGTGGTCATAGATCACAGTTTCCTAGGAGCTCAACCTTTCCAGCAGCTAGTGTCGCTCCACAGCTATCCGAGGCCTAGACCTTATCGATCTACTTATTCTTGAGCAGGTCAGGGTTCTAAAGCTTTCGATTTCCCGTACAGGGGTGATTCTGGCCAGTGAGGCCGCTTTTGCCACGATGTGCTCAGTGTGGTAAGTTTCATGCTAGGCAGTGTTGTTTAGGTTTAGATATGTGTTATACTTGCTACTATCCAAGAGACATTATGCTAGATTTTTCAACGAAGGGTGGTGCAGGTATGGCTCAGTCAACCGGATCTGCGGCTAGTTCTTCATCTTCGATACGCCCTCCTGGGCAGGGTTCTAGACATCTGCTGGCCCTAGTAGAGGCAGAGGTGGAGCACCTAGCTCAAGCGATCCTCACAACAATATGTATACATTAGCTAGTCGGCAGGACCTCAAATGATCACCCGGTGTCGTTACAAGTATATTATCAGTACCCAATTCCGCTTTATCATATGTCACTTCATTTATTGCTAGTAAGTTTGAGGTAGAAATTGAGTTGATTAAGCCTTTGGAGATTCCTACACTTGTTAGTGATCCGGTGATAGCTAGACGAGTTTATAGAAATTATGCGGTTATAATTTGTAATAGTCACACCGTAGCCAATTTGATCGAGTTGGATATGGTAGATTTTGATGTCATTATGAGCATGGACTGGTTGGCCTCTTGTTACATGAATGTTGATTGTAGAGCAAAGATGGTTAGATTTCAGTTTCCAGGTGAGCCGGTTCTTGAGTGGAAGGGTAATACGGCCACGCCTAAAGGTAGGTTTATTTCCTACCAATAGGCAAGGAAGATGATCTCTAAAGGTTGTATTTATCATATCATTCGCGTCAGAGATGCTGAGGCTGATCCACCAACCCTTCAATCAGTCCCAATAGTGAATGAATTCCCCGACGTATTTTCAGATGAACTTCTAAGTCTTCCTAATTGAGTTTGGTATTGATGTATTACCAGATAATCAGCCGATATATATTCCTTCTTATAGGATGGCTCTGGCATAATTGAGAGAATTGAAGGAGCAATTAAAGGATTTATTGGAGAAAGGTTTTATGAGGCCTAGCACTTCTCCTTGGGGTGTGCCGGTATTATTCATATGAAAGAAACATAGCTCGTTACCCATGTGTATTGATTACTGGCAGTTGAGTATAGTTACCATCAAGAATTAATATCCCTTTCCCTGAATTGATGACTTGTTTGATCAGTTACAAGGTGCTAAGTGCTTTTCGAAGATCAACTTAAGGTTGAGTTATCATCAGTTGAGGGTTAAGAAAAAGGATATTTTCAAGACGACCTTCAGGACGAGATACGGGCACTTTAAGTTCTTAGTGATGTCGTTTGGGCTGATGAACGCTCCAACAACATTCATGGACCTGATGAATAGTGTATTTTGTCCCTTCTTGGATGTATTCGTGATTGTATTTATTGATGCATCCTGGTTTATTCTCATTCGGAAGCACAACATACAAACCATTTACGGAAGGTATAACAGATACTCCAGAATTGGAAGTTATATGCCAAGTTCTCAAAATGAGACTTCTGGTTGAATTCAGTAGCATTCCTTGGTCACATTATCTCCAATGAGGGTATTCAAGTAGATACTCAGAGTATTAAAGCTGTAAAGAATTGGCCAAAGACCACGAATCCATCAAAGGTTTGTAGCTTTCTAGGCTTGGCAGATTATTACAGGCGGTTTGTAGAAGGGTTGGCTACTACATCAGCACAATTGACGAAATTAACTCAGAAAGGGGACAAGTTCCAGTGGTCTGATGCTTGTGAATGTAGTTTCCAAGAATTGAATTATCGATTAACAACCTCACCTGTTCTTACTCTTCCAGATGGTATAGAGGGTTATATCGTGTATTGTGATGCTTCGGGCATAGGTTTGGGATGTCTATTAATGCAGCACGGGAAGGTTATCTCTTCTGCCTTGAGGCAACTAAGGAAGCATGAAAAGAACTATCCTACCCATGATTTGGAGTTAGCAGTCGTGGTCTATGCACCGAAGATAGCAGCCGTGGTCTATGCACTGAAGATCTGGCAACATTATCCATACGGTGTTCACGTAGATATCTTCACATATCATAAAATCCTCCAATATATATTTAAGAAGAAGGAACTGAACTGGAGGCTGAGAAGGTGGCTTGAATTACTGAAGGATTATGACGTCGATATCTTATATCATCCTAGTAAGGCTAACATAGTAGCAAATACACTCAGTCGCAAGTCTATGGGTAGCGATAAGAGTGTGCAGCCTGAGAAGAGAGAATTGACGAAAGAACTTCATCAACTAGCAAGCTTGAGAGTCCGGTTGATAGATTCAAATGACAGAGGTATTGTGATCCAAAATACCATAGAATAATCTCTTATAGCCGAAGTGAAAGAGCATCAGCCTGAGGATCCCATTTTAGGAAGAGTCAGATAGGGTATCCAGAAGAAAAGCATCTCAGCCTTTGAGCTTGATGAATAAGGTGTCTTAAGATATCAGGGTCATCTGTGTGTTTCAGATATAGCAGGGTTGCAAGACAAGATCATGAATAAAGTTCACTATTCACGCTATTCTATTCATATAGGGGCAACGAAGATGTACCATGATATTAAGGAGTTACATTGGTGGAGTGACATGAAAAGAAGCATTGCAGAGTTTATAGCCTAATGCCCTAATGGTCAATAGGTAAAGGTTGAGCACCAGAAGCTTAATGGGTTAATGCCGAATATAAAGATTCTGATGTGGAAATGAGAGATGATTAATATAGACTTTGTGATAGGCTTGCCTCGTTCTTATCGTAAGTGTGATTTATATGGGTGATTGTAGACAGATTAATGAAGTCAGATCATTTCTTACCTGTTGAGACCACATATACAGTGGAGGATTATGCGTAGCTATACATTAAAGAAATTATTGTGTTGCATGGCATTCCTATTTCCATTATATCTTACAGAGGTGCCCAATTCACAGCTAACTTCTGGAGATCTTTTCAGATAAATATGGGTACACAGGTTAATCTTAGCACTGCTTTTCATACTTATATAGATGGGCAAGCAGAGCGCACTATTCAAACGCTCGAAGGCATGTTACGAGCTTGCGTGTTGGACTTTAAAGGAAGTTGGGATGATAACCTACCATTGATTGAGTTTGCATATAATAATAGTTATCATGCTAGTATTCATATGGCTCTTTGTAAGGTGTTGTACAAAAATAGATGTAAGTTTGTTATAGGATGGTTCAAAGTTGGAGAGTCATAGCTATTCGGACCATAATTGGTGCACCAAGCTATTGAGAAAGTCAAGATCATTCAGGATCATCTATTAGCTACTCAGAGTAATCAAAAGTCATAAGCTGATGTTTGATGAAGGAATCTAGAATTCCAGGTTGATGATTGGGTATTCGTAAAGATCTCGCCTATGAAGGGCGTGGTGGGATTCGACAAGAAGGGCAAGCTTACCCCGAGATACATCGGCCTATATCAGATTATTCAACGAATAGGCCATATGGCTTATGAATCGAAACTATCTCTAGAGTTAGAGTCTGTTCATCCAGTCTTCCATATCTCTATGTTAAATAAATGCATTGGGTGTCCTTCACGAGTAGCGCCAGTATATGATGTACAAGTGATGGACGAATTATTGCATGAGGAGATTCCAGTGGCTATACTAGACTTGCATGTCTGTAAGTTGATGACAAAAGAGGTTGCCTCCATGAAAGTCGTATGGCACAATGAGAATGTTAAAGAGGTTATGTGGGAGGCAGAAGAGGCGATGAAGTCGAAGTACCCACACCTATTCCAAACTAAAGATGATTATCAAAGAGAAAGCATGGCCTAAGATGGAACTTCCTACACTTAAGGTGATTTTTCTTCATCCTCGTTTGAGGCTATGTATTTGATGTGTTGCTTGATATATGCCTCAACATTCGAGGATGAATGTTACACCTCGTAAATTTTTGAGTCATTTGCGTCGTAATAATCTAACTTAAGTCAGAGAGGTCATGGAAACCCAACAAGGTTAAGGAAGGTGTTAAACAAGTGTAAAGCATGTGTCATAGGGTTTCGAAGTTAAACAAGTTTGTCAGAAAAGTGGGTTTGACGATCAATTTTATAGACCATAAAATATTTCACAGCCCGTCAAATGGTGGCTCCACCACAGTGAAATAGTTCTAGTAGGGTATTTTTGGGTGGCCCATTTTATGGTCCAATTTGACGGCCCCTCAAAGTGGCCATAAAAATAAGGCGACGGCTGACTTACTTTTTGTTAAATTGGCTGGGGAGTTCATTTTCAGTCATTTTTCTCCCAAACCACGGCCCTAAACTCTCCTAAGAACCTATTAATAGTTCATTGAGGTTCAAGAGTGAATTCAAGACTAATCAACTCAAATCTAAGGAAAAGAGTGTGGGAACTACAAGAAGACTACTTTTATGATGTTGTATTGTCATTGAGGGCTGTTGTAAGCCAAGAAAAGTTTGTATTTCAAGTTGTAGCTGCTATATAAGGTAAGTATATTGTGTTCTTGCTTATGCTAAAGAGTACTTTGGTGTTGGTTATGGTAAATGGTTGGAATAAGCATGAACTAGTGAGTAGAGTTGGTAATGGAAGATTGTTGGGTTTATGGGCTGTGTTCTTGTTATTTTTGTATGGTATGAGGCTGGATCTTTTGATGAAAATTTTTATCATGTTGTGATTGATGTTGAGTTAAGGTAAGAAGTCCATAAGGGGTGATATGGGTTCCAATCCGAGTTTGTCGCTCAACGTGAAAGGTTTAAAACTTCTTGTTGTTGTTGTTGTATGACGTCATGTTATTGATGGTTCTACTTGTAGGATTGTTCTAGTTGTTGTTGTTTATATATGAAGTTAGACGATATTAAGATTCCAGGAGAAATGTTGTCCGAATTTATATAGATAAGTTGCTAAGGTGAAAAATTCGACTAAGTCTGTGAATGGTATTTACCATATGCCTTATTGCACTTATGTAGCTTAAACTTCATTGTGTGCTACGTGGGGAGTATTGTGGCTTGAAGAGATTAAGGTATGTTAAGGCTAACTCTTCTTCCTCTTAGCGTTATCTATATGAAACGAAACGTAACCGAAAAGCTAAGCCACAACGACTCCGCTCTTAGTAGCTAGAAATGTTCATGTTGATTCATGTTCTAATAGTATTATTCTCAGTAAGTCTATATATGATTCTTATGTTCCATGGAGTCATGTAATGATAATGATGTTAGTTCATAATGTTGTTCGGAGGTGTAATGATGTTACGTCCCTCCGACAGACTCAGAATGTACTCTTATCATACTTATGCATTTATACATATATGATACTATGATGATGATTTCCCATAGAGGCTGATGGCATTACTGGTATTATATACACATTATTTATATGTACGACGACATTATGTAAGCACCACTTATCAGTTGGCTATGATGATGATGCCCACAGAGGCTTGATGGTAATATATATGTATGAACGGCATCGTCTACATATGTATATTTATGCATATCAGGGCCCTTAGAGGCATTTGAGATACACAGATTGATTCCTTTTATCTCATAGTGCCCTCATGTCTTTCTTATGTTATTTTCCTGCCTTACATACTCGATATTTTATTTGTACTGACGTTCCTTTGCTTGGGATGTTGTGTTTCATGCCCGCAAGTCCTGATTAACAGGATGACGGTCCGCACCAGTAGGTTGTCTATTCAGCATTGATATTGGGGCACTCCACTTGCCTCAGAGTTACTATCTAGTCTTGGTATGATGTTTTGGTATATATATGGGTATTGTGGGGCCCTATCTGACCTTATGATGTCATGTACTCTAGTAGAGGCTTGTAGACCGTTATTATGTATTTAGATGTTGTATGGCCTTTTTGGCCTATGTTTTGGTTGTACAGATGTTTATGACACCCTTGCCGGCCTATAATATTATGTCTAGTTATGTATATATGTATGTCCTTTTGGCTTATCCCTTTTTAGTCTAATTTCCATGAGTTAATAGGTTGTCATATGATGGCCCCTTTGGCCCACATACATTTTTGGTCATATTACGACAGTATGTCATGTTGGTGCTCAGCAAGTAAGCCTCGGGTGCCCGTTGTGGCCCTCCCGATTTGGGTCATGACAAATATGACAGATTTTGATGTTATCTTGGGTATGAATAGGTTGTCTCCCTATCATATGATTCTAGACTGCCATGCCAAGACAGTCACGTTAGCCATGCCAAGCATTCCAAAATTAGAGTGAGAAGGTACGCCTAGCCCTGCTCCTAAGAAGTTGGTGGATAAGGGGTGTTTGGCTTACTTGGTGTATATCTAGGATACGAGTGCAGATACTCCTTCCTTAGAATCGGTACCTATAATTAGCAAGTTGGCAGAGGTCATTTCCACAGACTTGCCTTATATGCGACCTAATCATGATATGGATTTTTGTATTGATTTTTAGCTAGACACTCAGCCTATTTCTATTTCACTTTATCATATGGCCTCGACAGAGTAGAGGGAGTTGAAGGAGCAGTTACAGGACTTGTTGAGCAAGGGGTTCATTATACCTAGTGTTTCCCTTAGGGTGCTCCCATATTGTTCATGAAGAAGAAGGATGGTTCTATGCGGAAGTGTATTGATTACCGGCGGTTGAACAAGGTTACTATTTAAAATAATTATTCAATACCTCGCATAAATGACTTGTTTGATCAGCTTCAGGGTGTGTCGATCTTCTGTAAGATGAACTTGAGGTCAGGGTATCATCAATTGAGGATCAGGGCCGAGGTTATTCCGAAGACTGATTTCAGGACCCGTTATGTTCACTATGAGTTTCTAGTGATGTCTTTCGAGCTTACCAATGCTCCCGCAGCTTTCATGGATATGATGAATGGGATCTTTAAGCCTTACTTGGATTCGTTTGTGAATGTCAATATTGATTACATTTTGGTATACTCTAGGAGTAAGGAAGATTATAAAAAGGCACTTGGGGCTAGTACTTAGGTTGTTGATAGAGAAGAAGTTCTATGCCAAATTTTCTTAGTGTCAGCTTTGGCTCAGTTCCATGGCGTTCTTGGTTAATATTGTGTCTAAGGAGGAGATTATGGTGGATCCCAAGAAGATTGAGGCAGTTAGAGAATAGGTAGGCCTACTTTGGTGATTGAGATTTGGAGTTTTGTAGGCTTAGCGAGTTTTAACGTCGGTTGTGAAGGGGTTCTAATCTATCACTTCTCATTTGACTTAGTTGACTCAGAAAAATATACCTTTTCAGTGGACCGATGAGTGTGAGGAGAGCTTTCAAAAGTTCAAGACTCTATTGACTTCAGCTCCGATTTTGGCATTACTTGTAGAAGGAAAGGACTTTATTGTTTATTGTGATGCTTCTCGAGTTGGTTTGGGTTGTGTGTTAATGCAAGAGGATAAGGTGATCGGGTATGCTTCGAGGTAGTTGAAGTTCCATAAGAAGAACTATCCCACTCATAACTTGGAGTTGGCGGGTAGTCTTTGCTTTGAAGATTTGGAGACATTATCTGTATGGGATTTTTTGTGAGGTATTCACAGATCATCGTAGTCTTCAGCATGTGTTCTATCAGTGGGATCTAAATTTGAGGCAACGTAGGTGGATGGAGTTGCTCAAGGATTATGACATTACCATTCTTTATCATCTGGGAAAGGCTAATATGGTAGCTAATGCGTTGAGCCGAAAGGCAGTGAGTATGGGTAGCTTGGCACGTTTGATTTTTTAGGAGCGTCCCTTAGCTATGGAGGTTTAGTATTTGGCTAATAATATGGTGAGGCTTGATGTTTCCGAACCTGGCAAGGTTGTAGTTTGTGCTGAGGCGAGGTTGTCTCTTTTGGAACAGATTAAGGCTCAGCAGTTTGAGGATGTGAAAATGTGCAAGATTCGAGACAAAGTGTTAAGTGGAGAGGCCAAAGAGGCAATTCTTGATGATGAGGGTGCTATGAGGATTAAGGGGCGCAATTGCATTCCTCGTGGGGGTGGTTAGATTAAGTTGATTTTAGATAAGGTTTACAATTCCAGTTATTCCATCCACCCAGGTACCACAAAGATGTATCGCGACTTGAGGTAGCATTATTGATGGGGTAGGATGAAGAGGGATATTGTAGAGTTCGTGTCTCAGTGTTTGAATTTTTAGCAGGTTAAGTATGAGCATCAGAGACCGGGTGGTGTGAATCTGAGGATACCCATTCCCGAGTGGAAGTGGGAGAGGATAGCTATGGATTTTGTGGTTGGTCTACTGAAGAAGTTGGGCAAGTTTGATGCCATTTGGGTTATTGTGCATAGGTTGACTATGTCTGGGCACTTCATTCCAGTTCAACTACCTACAATTCAGAGAAGTTAGCTAGGATCTATATTAGATAGATTTCCAGATTGCATGGGGTGCCATTTCTATCATTTCAGACAAGGGCACTCAGTTCACTTCCCATTTTTGGAGGACTTTGCAGAAGGAATTGGGAACTCAGTTGGATCTTACAACCGCTTCTCACCCGCAAATAGATAGTCAGTCCGAGAGTCTATTTAGGTTTTAAGGGACATATTGCGGGCTTGTGAGATCAATTTTGGTGGTCATTGGGACCTGTTCTTGCCCTTGACGGAGTTTGCATACAATAATAGTTATCATTCGAGCAATGGCATGGATCCATTTGAGGCTTGTAAGGTAGGAGATGTCATTCTCTGATTGGTTGGTTTGATGAATTTGAGGTGAGACCTTGGGGTACAGACTTGTTGAGAGAGTCCTTAGATAAAGTGAAGTTGATTCAGGAGAAGCTTCTTGCCTCAAAGGAGGTAAAAAGATTATACGAACCGAAAGGTTCGTGATTTGGAGTTCATGATACGTGATCAGGTTCTATTGAAGGTTTCACCCATGAAGGGGGTGATGAGATTTGGGAAGAAGGGCAAACTAAGCTCGAGGTTTATTGGCCTTTTTAAGATTCTTTGTCAAGTTGGTGAGGTGGCTTATGAGTTGGCTTAGCCACTAGGCTTGGCAGGTGTTCATCTAGTGTTCTATGTCTCTATGTTGTAGAAGTATCATTCTGACGGGTCTTATATCATCTAGCGGGACTCGGTATTGTTCGATCAAAATCTGTCATTTGAAGAGGAACCGGTAGCAATATTGGATAGAAAAGTACGAAAGTTGAGGTAAAAGGAGATAGCTTCAGGTAAGGTGCAATGGAAGCACTGTCCAGTTGAGGAGGCTACTTGGGAGACCGAGTTCGATATGAGCAGTAGATATCCCCAGCTTTTTACCAATTCATGTACCTTTCTCTTCGTTTCATCTACGTTCGAGGACAATTGGTTATTTAATTAGTATCTGATGTAACGGCCTGTTTGGTTGTGTATGACATTTTTCCCTGTTAATCCTTCCCCTAGCTTCATTAGAGTGTATTTGGCTCGTGGGGATGGGTAGAGCGGTTCCCGAGGTGATCGGTGAGTCTTGGTTGATTTGATGAATTCAAAAGCTTTTAAGTTGAATAAGTAAAAAAGTGTTGACCAATATTTGTCTTTTGGGAAATGAGTCTTATGGGATTTTTATCTGTTCCATTAGGTCCGGAAGGTCGATTATAGCTTGGTAGGATGGTTGGTTTGCTTCCCGCGACACTTGGGGGAATTTTGGTCCTCTAGTTGGGAAGTTTGTTATGGGCGTTTGGGGTTGCCTGGGTCTAGATGACCTCTTTTGGGGATTCCAAGGGTGCGGTGAATTCATAGCGTGTTTTTATTATAGGTTACATGTTTGTTTGTATCCGGGAGGTCTTGAATGAGTTTCGAATTTTTGTGTTGAACTTGGTGAAAACTAGATTTTTGCTGATTCTGGTGTGTCGCATCTGTGGACATGGTGTCGCAGCTGCGGGCCCTCCTCTGTGGGGTTTAGTCCCCAAGTACTAGACTAATGGTTTTAGGTGAAGCCATATTTGTGGCCATTTCTCTACAGATGTGATGCCGCACCTGCGAGGAAAGGTCTGCAGGTACGGAGATCACTGAATCAGAAACTCATAAATTTCCTAATTCAAGTTATTTCATTGCCATTCACAAATATTGACCTAGAAAGTTTAGGTAGGCGATTTTGCGGTGTTTCTGTCACACCCTGATTTTACTAGGGTGTGAGGGGCACCCGACCCCACATTCGGAGCCGAGCGAACCCACTGACTCTTATTACATACATAAACTCTCGGACTCTAAATCAGATAAAAATGATAAGTACAACAAATATTTTGGGAATATCCTTTGTAGTTTATAAATCAACAGAATCTATAATCATATGGAATCTAATGCAAAATACGAATGACACGTCGGCTGATGGAGCGCTCACAATCGACATCCGTAACCCACAACTCGTCTACAAAGTCTCTAACAGATAATCGAACACATAACATGCATAATCGACTCGGCAGCACTCCAGGAGCAAATGGAGCTTGCCAACGCCGCTGGAACATCTCCTACAAAGCCTGTACTCATCCGGGTGTACCTGCGCGGCATGAAACGCAGCCCCCGAAGAACAGGGGGTCAGTACGGAATATGTACTGAGTATGTAAAGCATAGAGATCAACAAATAGAATTACAACTAAACAGAATATGCAGAACATAAAAGTAATAACCGGAGTATCAGAAATGCTTACTCATAAAACATAAACGGATGCATAGCGTAAAAACATGCCATAGCCGGCCCTCATCATGGGACTCGGCAAACGTAAAAGTGGTCGCCCCCGACGCCGGCGCCACAACATATCGATCATATCGAATGTGCACATATCATAGCATATCGATGGCCATATCATATCATATCATATCGTAGTGTGTACATGGCACATCATACACCACAACCCATGTACATATATACCGCCCTCACACCGAGGCACGGCGAACAATGCAGTGGAATACGCGTGATAACATATCCTGGCCCGGGCTCAGTGAAGGAAGCATTGAGGCATCCACGAACGGAGTAGTGAGAAACTAAATGCAATATAAAATATTTACAAAGACTCGACAGAATAATCCGAGCGGCAAGTCATTTAGGAACGAAATCAGACGATAGTCATAGCACGTACCTTTCGAACGCCGCGGGGAATTGTATAAAATTTAAAAACTTTTGGGATTATTTGTGCATATCAAAATATAAAACATTTACAGAAATTCGATGGCAGATCTTGTAACGAACATTTGACAATAATCAAAGCATAAGTCTTTCGGACATCGGAATATTTCGTGTCGGAATATTTTTTTTTTTTTTTCTGAAGTAGTTTCAAATCTCAGAGTAGGTCATATAATTCACATAAATAATTATAACAGTTATTCTTTGAAAATTAGAAAGGTAGCTAAAAGTTTCCCTTAATTTTCATTTTTAAAGGAGATCAAACGGATTATCAACACAAAGTTCGGAAATAGTGGGTCCGCCTCGGGTCAGTTAAGGTGGCGTACCCAAACGGCGCATTTTAAACCCTATGATGTCATTTATGAAAGGTATAAGATAATCGGATTTCATATGTACAAGTTCTAGATACTTGGATGACTTGTTGAAACAATCGCGACATAAGTAATTCAATTCTACTGAATGGAAAAGGGCGTTTTTGGACGTGAATTCCGAGGAGTAGAGTTATCCCTGAGGTCCAAATTCAAACCTAGTACCTCTAAGACATGCCAAAAGAAAGAATGGGAGAGCTTTACATACCTTTCTTGTCCTTTACGCTTGCCAAAATCCAAATCCCGTTTCGTCCAAAACCTACAAATGGTCACATTTACCAATTGACTATTCACAAGTCTTAAAATTTCAATCTTAACCAATACTTGTCTATAAAAATTTGGGCAAAGCATCTCCCCTATATATATAACATCCCCGAGATTTAACTCGGCTCAAATATCAACAACCATACCAAACAACAATAACAATAATCATCAACGATCGATTTGAACGCATTCTAACATGAATTATCTCCTTTTCCAAATAAGACAACAACTCCCAATCCAACTTTACGCTTTCAAATCAATATCAACATTTCCATATTCATATACTAATTTAAGATCATTCAAACATAGGCCAAAAATATTCCAAGTCATATATCCAATATTCAACAATTCCATCAATTCCATATTCCACCCAAAATTCCTACATATGCAACAAAACCATCACCATACATTTTCTACTTACAAATTCATAATCAACAACAACAATCCACACTTTAACAACTTCATTTCCATAATATCATAAAATCATACTAAAATGACATAATCTTCTACAATCAATTTCAATGCCAACTTAAACCATTTAACCTTCATTACATCATAAGGATCACTACAACACCAACAATTATTCATAATATTTCCAGCTCCAAAATATTCCATAGAATAGCCCACACATTATTTTCCAAATTTTCCAACCAACCAATTCGCGATATAACTATTTCATAATTTTTATTTCCGTAACGAAGTCGAAATTAATACTAACAACATCAATAGCAACATCCTCCACATTCTACAAGTTAACTACATTTATTTTAATCCAAAATTCTCTTCAAATCTCATTCCATAATTCACAATGCCAACGGACGAATTTATATCGCTATTTTTCCCGTTCTAATCCGTTAAAACTTTAAATAAACTTATTAGCAATGAAAAGGAACCTTAATATTACCTCAAGTGTGCAGCCACCACGTCCACCCTCTTCTCTTTAGTTGATTTTTAGCTCAAATCGAAGGCAACGTAACGTAGAACACTTTTCTCTTCATGGGCTTCGGGATTCGGGGCTCCGATTTTGGTCAAAAATTGATTTTCTCTCTAGGATCTCCTCTATCTTTTTCTCTAGAGTTTTCTAGGTTCTCTTGGTCTGAAAATTAGAGAGAGATACCGAAAATTGTAATTAAAAAGCATGGGTAATGGGCCTGACCCGAATTGGATTCGGGTTGGGCCGGATTTACTGTTCAACTCGACCCTTCTACCTTAAAACGTTCATATCTCCTTATCCCGATGTCACCTGTAGACCCACGACCTACCATTGGAAAGCTAATTCAATTATCTACAACTTGTATTTCTGGGGGTTTTCCCAAATTCCAAACTTATAATACCGTTTTTGCCCCTCAAATTCAGGTCACCCGAAAACGTTTTCTTAAAAATATTCGTTTGGAGGGCTTCCACTTTGATTTGGCCCAAGGGTCCTTCATGAGTTGTGTTTAACTCCACATATGCGATTCATGTGACTTTTCAGATGTTCCAAAAAAAAATCTCGATGTGTGGGCCCCACTTCGACTTACGAATAATCCAGCGTACAAAAGTACGGGATACGATACTATCAACGAGAGTTTAAATTACGTAGCAACAACATGATTGTCAATTTTGAGGAAGCACATGTCACGCTCATACTCCGAAAATGCGGGGTATAACATCCTCCCCCCCTTTAGAACATTCGTCCTCGAATGTTAAACTAGCCTTATAGGGACTCACAAGATCTTTGGGGGAGTTCCCTTTTTACGGTTTTTGCATACAACTCATGCATTAGTCGACCCAATCAAATAAGGATTTCAGAGTACCCATAATTTTTTTTTCCAAGAACACGTGGGGCACTTCTTCCTTACTATTGTTTCGCCACAGTACCTTAACGGAAGCCATATCCTTGTCACGCATTTTTTTTCCTGCCAAACTAGGACCGCTATTGGCCGTTTCTCGTAGGACAACTCTTCTATTCCTTGAATGCTCCTGTACGGGGAATATTATAGGGGTCACAACGTATTTACGACGCATAGACATGCGGAACACTAGATGCACCGCTTCTTAATTAGATAGTAAATCTGATTCATAGAAAACCTTGCCTAATTCACGAATGATCCGATAAAATCTAAGACATCTCGGCTATGTTTTCCTCATAACACTTCTCATGGGCGATATTTTCGAAAATATCCAGTTACCAATCCGGAGTTCTAAGCGTCGACAACAATCACCTGTATATGATTTCTGTCAGCTCTAAGTCGCTAATGACTGTTCCCAAGTGAGTTTCACTCTATCAACTATCCGTTGAATCATATCCGTGGTAGGTAGTTCGGCCTTGTCACTATTAGACCAGCCAATGAATGGCGCACACCTCTTGCCATACGAGCCTTATACGGGGCCTTCGAATGCTAGGATGGCGACTATTATTACCAAGTAACCTCAACAAGAGGCGAGTGTTCATTTTCGCCGCCTCTCGAAATCAATGACACGGGCTCGTAACTTACCGCTTTAGTGTCTAGATGACACGCTTAGTTTGCCCGTCGCCCTAAGAGCATATGTCGTTTTAAGACTTACCTATTTTCTCAATTTCTTCGGACGTATCCCCAGGGGTTAACCATATACTAAGCCTTCTGTTCGATATAATAGATGTGGAACTTTATAAAATCTTACTACCTCCTTTACATTACAATCGATATCGGAAGGGACCTTTGGTTTGACCCTGGTCAAGTTCTATTTGCCCTTAGTACCGACTCTATTTTCGATAATTCGATCTAACTACCTCCGTATTTTCTGCATCATATCTAAAATATCGTAATTACGTTGTTAGCATTGAACCCCTTACTTTCCTTATCAAGTATTTACTCATTTGATTTGCTTAGCACATAAATATTTGTAAGTTGCATAACGATCCTTGCATAATTTGTATAAATCATATCCATCATATCCAATTTCAGACATAGTCTTTTCTTTTTCTGATTCATTGTATCATACGTATCCCATCCGTATCAAAGTTCATTCACTGTACCTTATCGCGTTTCTTTCCCTTCCTCTACTCAGTCATTCCACATTTTTCTTCATTTCCTACTATAAGAGATTTTTCTCCGTTGTCACTCATTCATCGTACCATTATTAACGAATAACTCTATAGCCAACATCTTGGCTTTTAATCCCGCGTAGTATTGTTATCTTGTCTTGTCCTCTTAAATTACCTACTATCCGTTTGTTGTCGGTTTCAGATCTCACCAACTTGTTTCAGCATAGGACCATGCAGAGAATTCAAGCGTTCACACTGAACATGCCGTAATATTGGTTGATTTCCGTTTTACTCATGCATTTATTTAATCCGCTTTCCCCCCTTTTAGGGTGTTCGCGCATCATTAATTATTTATACACTGTTCTATGTCTTCGTTCAAATTTTTCAAATTCACATGGTTCTTTCCGAATACACTCAGTATGCCATACATTCAGCATACCATACCGTATCCACCTCTTCTTCTTCTATAATTTAGATTACCCCCGTATGAAATTCTAACACGCTCACGGGGCAGTAGGAATTCTCGATATCGACGGTTAGGGCTCAGGTAATATCACTATTGCAACAATTGATCCAAGCCACATTCTCGTAATTCCCACTAGTGATTAGTGCTCGGATAACGTCACTATGGCAACAACGTATCCAAATCGTATTTCCTTCATTCCCATCAAAAGTTAGTTAAGGCGTCTAATCGTTTCAAATTCTTCATTTAGTAACATTTATACGTTGACGATAAATATTCCAAACTATCTTATAATGTCATCTTCCTTCGGTACTCCTTTCATTTCTCCCACGGATTCCATTTCCAAGGGGTTAATCACAATTTAATAGACTGTTATCAGGAGACATTCTTCAATCATCATCAGAAGGAACTAGGGCCTGGCACGCACCGCAGGGCATCTTAGTACTTGATTCACATGATTTGCCTTTTTTTTTTTTTTTTTTTTTTTACATTCCGAACGAATTATTTAGGTCATAATTACTTACTTGTATGCTTTACATTCTCTCATCATGGTCGCACTCGGTTACTGGGTATTATTGCCCGTCAATTTGGCCTCCTTCTGAAGCACAACATGATCGGAACATACGTTAGCCCGTTTAAATGAATTGCGAATTCGCCGTTCATATATACTTCTTCAAAGCAAGGTTTTTCCCAAATGAAAATAATGCCCCTTACAGATGGCGTGGGAGGTGTTTCTTAAAGCTTAGTCCAACATAGCATATTAGTCTTTCTATTCCTGTTCTTATTATTGTTTCCATCTAACCTTTATTCCACACCTTCCCTACAAAACTTGGTAAGTCTTTTTCATTCATTCAATAACTCGCTTTTTCGTTCACACTTTACCCGTGTATTCTAGTCTCATAAATCGTATCCTGTTTCTGGCCATTTCGCCATTAGGCTTTACTTATCTTCGTGGCCATCCTTATTAAGATTTCTAACCATTTCGCATATTCTAATTTCCTTTTGGTTATCCTAATTTCCCATTCATTTCATACACCTACATTTGTGGAATCCTTAGTGCACTTCCCAGGGGGTCACCCATCCCAGAATTGCTCTGGTCCTAGCACGCTTAACCTTGAAACTCGGGTGAAATACGATGCTTTAATGCCAGTATAATTGCATCCACTTGGTCACATGACCTTTACTACATAATCTGGGGCAGATCGAAGTCTTACAGATTTCGAGACGTTTTCATAATACGTCCTATTTTTCATTTTTACTGTTTTACTCTTCATATTCCACAATAGTCATCTTTCTTTCTAACTCCCAGATTCTCAATAATAACAAATATCGTCATTACTTATAATTATTTCGGGTATTGTCCTGTTTGGATCTCCACTCACTATCCCTACATAATAATTTTCCGCCAAAATCGATTATCGACTGTCTCTAAATTCTCCAATAGGCTTTGCTTCTACCAAGCATCGAATGTCATTTGTCTCGATCTTTCAGACGGTTATCCGTCTTTTCTATAATCATTTTTCACGCAATACCCAAATCCATAACTCTTCTGAACAGCGTATCTCATTTATTGTTTGCTTATGATATTTTCTTTCCCCTTTTTTGACGTATCGACGAATTATCCTAGTTAGCAATTTTTAACGAATCTTTTTGACCATTCTTGATATTCAAATTCGTACGCACAGCAAATGTCAACGATATCTCACGGAACATACGGTTGTATGACGCATTCCAACCATCCAAAGCTTCCAATTTCCGGTAGCAAAACAAATATATCGAACACTTTCATGTCATCACCTACTTCCTTCTATCGTATGTGAAGCCCACATATAGGAATTTCATCTTCCTATGGCTTGGCTCTATCGCACGATCTAAGACAGAAAGAAGGTCAACAATCCCTAAATGCCCCGTAGCCTCTTGTTTATAGATGTGGCGCGCTTCACACCATAAACAGGACTCTACTGGACACGACTTTGCAGACAACCCTAGGACGGACTCGCTCGATACCACTTTGTCACACCCTGATTTTACTAGGGTGTGAGGGGCACCCGACCCCACATTCGGAGCCGAGCGAACCCACTGACTCTTATTACATACATAAACTCTCGGACTCTAAATCAGATAAAAATGATAAGTACAACAAATATTTTGGGAATATCCTTTGTAGTTTATAAATCAACAGAATCTATAATCATATGGAATCTAATGCAAAATACAGAATGACACGTCGGCTGATGGAGCCGCTCACAACTGACATCCAGAACCCACAACTCGTCTCGTCTACAAAGTCTCTGTGATAATCGAACACATAACATGCATAATCGACTCGGCGGCACTCCGGGGAGCAAATGGAGCTTGCCAACGCCGCCGGAACATCTCCTACAAAGCTCGTACTCATCCGGGTGTACTGCGCGGCATGAAACGAAACCCCCCCGAAGAACAGGGGGTCAGTACGGAATATGTACTGAGTATGTAAAGCATAGAGATCAACAAATAGAATTACAACTAAACAGAATATGCAGAACATAAAAGTAATAACCGGAGTATCAGAAATGCTTACTCATAAAACATAAACAGATGCATAGCAGAAAACATGCCATAGCCGGCCCTCATCATGGGACTCGGCAAACAGAAAGTGGTCGCCCCCTGACGCTGGCGCCACAACATATCAGATCATATCGAATGTGCACATATCATAGCATATCAGATGGCCATATCATATCATATCATATCAAAGTGTGTACATGGCACATCATACACCACAACCCATGTACATATATACCTGCCCCCTCACACCGAGGCACGGCGAACAATGCAGTGGAATACGCGTGATAACATATCCTGGCCCGGGCTCAGTGAAGGAAGCATTGAGGCATCCACGAACGGAGTAGTGAGAAACTAAATGCAATATAAAATATTTACAAAGACTCGACAGAATAATCCGAGCGGCAAGTCATTTAGGAACGAAATCAGACGATAGTCATAGCACGTACCTTTCGAACGCCGCGGGGAATTGTATAAAATTTAAAACTTTTGGGATTATTTGTGCATATCAAAATATAAAACATTTACAGAAATTCGATGGCATAATTCAGATGGCAGATCTTGTAACGAACATTTGACAATAATCAAAGCATAAGTCTTTCGGACATCGGAATATTTCGTGTCGGAATTTTTTTTTTTTTTTTTCTGAAGTAGTTTCAAATCTCAGAGTAGGTCATATAATTCACATAAATAATTATAACGATTTATTCTTTGAAAATTAGAAAGGTAGCTAAAAGTTTCCCTTAATTTTCATTTTTAAAGGAGATCAAACGGATTATCAACACAAAGTTCGGAAATAGTGGGTCCGCCTCGGGTCAAGTAAGGTGGCGTACCCAAACGGCGCATTTTAAACCCTATGATGTCATTTATGAAAGGTATAAGATAATCGGATTTCATATGTACAAGTTCTAGATACTTGGATGACTTGTTGAAACAATCGCGACATAAGTAATTCAATTCTACTGAATGGAAAAGGGCGTTTTTGGACGTGAATTCCGAGGAGTAGAGTTATCCCTGAGGTCCAAATTCAAACCTAGTACCTCTAAGACATGCCAAAAGAAAGAATGGGAGAGCTTTACATACCTTTCTTGTCCTTTACGCTTGCCAAAATCCAAATCCCGTTTCGTCCAAAACCTACAAATGGTCACATTTACCAATTGACTATTCACAAGTCTTAAAATTTCAATCTTAACCAATACTTGTCTATAAAAATTTGGGCAGCATCTCCCCTATATATATAACATCCCCGAGATTTAACTCGGCTCAAATATCAACAACCATACCAAACAACAATAACAATAATCATCAACGATCGATTTGAACGCATTCTAACATGAATTATCTCCTTTTCCAAATAAGACAACAACTCCCAATCCAACTTTACGCTTTCAAATCAATATCAACATTTCCATATTCATATACTAATTTAAGATCATTCAAACATAGGCCAAAAATATTCCAAGTCATATATCCAATATTCAACAATTCCATCAATTCCATATTCCACCCAAAATTCCTACATATGCAACAAAACCATCACCATACATTTTCTACTTACAAATTCATAATCAACAACAACAATCCACACTTTAACAACTTCATTTCCATAATATCATAAAATCATACTAAAATGACATAATCTTCTACAATCAATTTCAATGCCAACTTAAACCATTTAACCTTCATTACATCATAAGGATCACTACAACACCAACAATTATTCATAATATTTCCAGCTCCAAAATATTCCATAGAATAGCCCACACATTATTTTCCAAATTTTCCAACCAACCAATTCGCGATATAACTATTTCATAATTTTTATTTCCGTAACGAAGTCGAAATTAATACTAACAACATCAATAGCAACATCCTCCACATTCTACAAGTTAACTACATTTATTTTAATCCAAAATTCTCTTCAAATCTCATTCCATAATTCACAATGCCAACGGACGAATTTATATCGCTATTTTTCCCGTTCTAATCCGTTAAAACTTTAAATAAACTTATTAGCAATGAAAAGGAACCTTAATATTACCTCAAGTGTGCAGCCACCACGTCCACCCTCTTCTCTTTAGTTGATTTTTAGCTCAAATCGAAGGCAACGCAACGTAGAACACTTTTCTCTTCATGGGCTTCGGGATTCGGGGCTCCGATTTTGGTCAAAAATTGATTTTCTCTCTAGGATCTCCTCTATCTTTTTCTCTAGAGTTTTCTAGGTTCTCTTGGTCTGAAAATTAGAGAGAGATACCGAAAATTGTAATTAAAAAGCATGGGTAATGGGCCTGACCCGAATTGGATTCGGGTTGGGCCGGATTTACTGTTCAACTCGACCCTTCTACCTTAAAACGTTCATATCTCCTTATCCGATGTCACCTGTAGACCCACGACCTACCATTGGAAAGCTAATTCAATTATCTACAACTTGTATTTCTGGGGGTTTTCCCAAATTCCAAACTTATAATACCGTTTTTGCCCCTCAAAGTCAGGTCACCCGAAAACGTTTTCTTAAAAATATTCGTTTGGAGGGCTTCCACTTTGATTTGGCCCAAGGGTCCTTCATGAGTTGTGTTTAACTCCACATATGCGATTCATGTGACTTTTCAGATGTTCCAAAAAAAAATCTCGATGTGTGGGCCCCACTTCAACTTACGAATAATCCAGCGTACAAAAGTACGGGATACGATACTATCAACGAGAGTTTAAATTACGTAGCAACAACATGATTGTCAATTTTGAGGAAGCACATGTCACGCTCATACTCCGAAAATGCGGGGTATAACCCTTAAGTTGATTTTTGGATCCTTCTTCAATCTTTATGACTTTGTTAAGAAATTTCCTAGATTCTAAGTATTTTAATCAATGGGTAATTAGTTTCTCCGCTTCAATATCCCTTCTTATTCAAGAATCTTGATATGGAAATTGAGTGTTTTCTCCAAATTGGGGATATTTTTTTTTCTTAATCATTGATGGAATTAAAGCTCATTTTGGGTTAAAATTGCTTGAAACTTGAGATTATGACTATTTAGACTTTGTGTAAGTTAATTTTCCTTTAAATTTCCGATTTTGCCCTTGTGGGCCTGGGGTCATTTTTTAAGGTCATTTTTGAGTCGTTCTAGAAGTACTTCAATATGGGTGTCCTTAGACTCGTTATCTAATGTAGAGTAATTATTTGATAGACGTCGACCGTTTTGAGGCCATTCGGAAGGGGAAAGCTCAAGTAGAAGAGTTTGTGGCACCTGTTCGGCACCGAGGTAGGTTACGACTTACTTATGTCTAGACTCCAATTAGTAAAACGTATATAGATGGCAATTATTGACGGAGAAAGCATGGTAGGTCTTCAGGCATGGTGTGGAAGTAAATTTCAACCAGGTTGGTATTGTCAGTTGTTCTGTGGGCTTGTCGCCACGTTTGTTATGCTCATGTATTTGATGTGGTTATCTCTGTCTCTTGATATCTCACTTATCTCATGATTTTAGATACAGGAAGAATAATGTAGATGAATTGAGTTTGATTTGCATTTCATGGAAAGTATCTGTGGATCCTATGTTATGCGGTATAGTTGAGGTTGATTTCATGCACGACACGCATTCCATATTTCCTATGTGGTTTGAAATGAATTGGTATTGATTAGAAATGAGGATAAGTGAGAGAGTGTAGCTTTCGAGGTTTGTGCCGAAGAGTGTAAAAGAGAGATGATAGCTCGTGATCTGAGGTTTGTACAAGAGCAAGATGAGTGCTAGTGATCTGAGGTCATTTATCAAAGCGAGAAAGCGCTCGTGTCCAAGGTCATTTGACGAAACGAGAGTACATGGACTTCGCAGGTCCACATGGGTCATGGCATTGAGGCAATGCCTTTAGCATATATGTACGGATATGGAAAGTTGATCAGTGCATTGCATTGCGTTGCATCTACATTCATTCATCTATTTTGACTGTTTACTTGGTATTTCAGACACTTCATCTGATCTTATTTATGCTGAACATGTTTCATGTTTGTATTCGATTGCTTATTTGTTCTACTTGTTAATTTTTGTCTAGTTATATGCATGAACTAATCGTTGTCGGCCTATGATACCTACGAGTACATGTGTTTGTACTCATACTACTCTTGTTGCACTTTTCTTTAGTGTAGAGTTCGCCAATGGTTCAACTTCCCGACCTCGTGAGTGATTCTGAGGCCTTCTTGTAAAAGATTCAGGGTGACCAACTGCCAGATCCTGCAGCCCCGATTTCCTTTCCTTTGCATCTGTCTACTTGATTCTCGGACAGTTATTATCTTGTATTTATGAGACTTGCTCTAGTATTCATACATTGTATTAGTGTTAGTAGCTCTTGTACGAGTTGCACACTAAATTCTTGGGGTTGTAGTATTTTCTTACCTCCGCACTTACATTATTATATGTAACTATTGTGACTTGGTTACTTCTACTTTTACTTTCGTATTTCTTGATATAATGACATGTTATAAGGGAAGGTTCGCCCACCAGGAGGGATAGTGTGGGTGCCCTCGCGAGCCAAGAATTGGATCGTCAAAGTTTGTTTGCAACAATTTTTAAAAACTTTCAATCTATTAAAATTTGTATTGAGATACTTTTAAAACTTTTTGCAGACAAATTAATTTCTTAAAAGATATAGAAAACACCTTACAATTTTTCTATATATGAAACTTCTCTCAACACTTTTTTTAGAAAAGCTTTTAAAATTGGCAAATGCATAAGAAGCAAATAAATTATTTTTTTGCATGAAACTCTTACATTTGGTTTTTGCATGAAACTCTCAATTATAAATTCTCCACAAACTAATATATCTTCACTCTCATTTTCTCCTCTTTCTCCATGGTTATCTCAATTTTTTCTCTTTCTCTTCTCTATTCTATTTTTCTTTTTCTTTCTTGAAGTGAGGCTGAATATTTGGGATCATGGATTCATGGGATGCTCAAAAGATGTGAGTTTATAAGTGAAAACTGTTTTTTAATTAATTCTTTTTTGTTCTTTTCTCCTTTTATGTTACTTATAATTTTAGGTATACTTTATATCATGTGCATACTTGAATCTTTTTTTATCAAAGAAATTTTTGTAAAACATGATTTATCTTGGAAACTATTTTTATTTTTTGGAGAAATTTTTTGATAATGTTTTCATGACTTTTACAAGTTGAAAGAAAAATGTATATGTATTGGTTGAAGCAAGTGATGTGAAATGAGCATCAAATAAAAGATAAATGATTTTTGCGAGTGGTATTAACAGATCGGGTTATATTTGGACCGAAATGTGTATAATGAGGTGTAAGTTGGTGAATTAAATTTATGGCCAAACCCATTGACAGACACCTGTGGTCGTCCACTTCTTTCACTTGAGCACCTAAAGTGGCCCTTGTTCCATTTAAACACTTTAGGTGGGTCATTCCTATTTCACTTAGACACTTTTTGCACCGTTATCAGAGCAAAATTAACACCAAAGGGGGCGCCACCTCATTGCACATCCAACCAGCCCAAAAGCCCCAATTTTTAATGGTCAAAACTCCACGAATTTACAAATTAGTGAATTTACAATTAAAATGAGTTGGCACAATTTAATTGAGTTGGCACAATTTAAATGAGCTGGTACAATTTAATTGGCCACTTAATCGACGTAGGAGACGACTGGTGTTGGTTTTGCTCCGATAACGGTGCAAAAAGTATCTAAGTGGAATAGAATGGCCCCCGAAGTGTCTAAATGGAACAATGCGGCCACTTTAGGTCTTTCGGTGAAAGAAGTGGACGACCCAAGGTATTTATTCGTCACTCGATTTTGCCTAAATTAATGACTAAGTACCAAAATATGCTTAAGTGGGAAAAAAAGTGTAAGGCAAATTTGAATGACAGTTTAAGAGGGAAAAGAAGTGGGGCTCCTATCTTTTTAATTGCTGCCACGTTGAGGACCTAGGGAGTATAACTTTGGGAGTCTTTTATTTTCTTGATTTGGTACAGAGGAAACAAAATAATACTCTCTCGTCTCATAGTAAGTGTCATCTTAGTCAAAATACGCATATTAATAAATTAATAATATAATATGAAATTTATCAAATTATCATTAAATAATAAAAATAAATTACGTTTATCTTTTGATTAGAGCATGCACAAGAAGTAAATCTTTTGACATTGGGAATCCAATAATATCAAGTTACTATGTAGCTTTTTCACTCATCATTTAGATGTTACTTTATTGTCTAAGAGTAGAATTAGAAAAAACTAGTCAATTTATGTCTTGGTTTCCTAAAATGAGACTTATTGTCGGACAAAAAAAAATTGATTAAAGTGACGCTTATTATAAGACGGAGGAAATTGTATATACAGGAGTATAAGAGTTTTGACGGCGGCACTAAGGGCTAAGGACAAGGCAATTCTTTGGGATCAAATTTAGGGACTTGGATTCATAACAGACAAAGTTTAGTTTATTTTTGTCTTATTCATAAGGTCATTAATGGATTAAGCAAGCACCAGCAGTATTTGTTAACTTGCCAACAGTAGTGGAAGGGCGTTGCCGAAGTAGTGAAATAGGATAATTCCAACGACAATTATAGGTATTAATCTCTCGTTTTCTTTCCATCTCATTGGCATTATTAGATAAAAGTATTTATTTTATGTGGTGATATTCTTAACGGAATGAACTGGGTTCATACGGAGAATATAAGTATGAGTCGATGTGTAATCTGTGCCTTGAGTTTAAGATGCGTTTTCACCAAAATAAAGTATAGTAATTGAGATGTAGAATATTGAGATTTAACCTTAGCTTATAATTTAGGAATATGAGATTTGACCCATTAATTGGGGACAATTTGCAGGATTGCGCTTCGCTGGGGATGGTCTTTAATTTTCGCCCCTCAAATTGGTTGTCTTTAACTTTTGGCCTTCGCTAAAAATTCCTTAGTTTCGGGTTCAAACCTTCACTCAGTTAAAAAAAAATTAAAAATTCGCAAGGCGGAATTTTGGCCTTAAAGCAGATTTTGCATGGGTGATTTTTTTTTTAACTGAGCTGGGGTTCGAACCCACAACCTCGGGGTATTAGGCGACGGGAAAAACTTAAAAACCACCAATTTGAAGGGAAAAAATTAAAGACCACCCCAAATGAAGGGAAATCCATGCAAATAAATGATTAATTGACATCAAGATTGAAACTTGATTATAGATTTAGACTCCATGGCTTATGGGTAATGCGTCATGTAATCAATTTTGAATTTCAGACCGTTGATCCCAGGGGCGGGTTTGAATTGACCAAGAGTTTACTTTGACCCTGAGGTATCGTAAAAATTATGGGATTAGTTTCCATAAACTAATTTGGACCCATTATTTATGCTATTGATTAGATTGAGGTTATTGAAGATCGTTTGAAGAGATTTGACGTTTCAAGAGAGGTTTGCATTTGGGTTATAAGGCAAGTGAGGCTTATACGCTTATACTCTTAGTTTGCTTGCTTTTCATAAAAAGTATATGATTTGTATTGTATGTATGCATTTAAACTATCACGACCCAAATTACGGATCGTGCGAGCACCTACCTGATTACCCACTAGTAGGCGAACCCTCACCAACCAACCCATTATTGAAACTCATTTTTCCATTCAATAACTGATAATTATAAACATAAGTGAGAAAACATAAGTGGCACTTGTACAATTTGAGCTTACAATTTCTCGAGACCTAATCTAGACGTATACAAGAGCTTCTATAATATAGAAGAATTAGCTTAAAATAAAACGACACAACTTCGGCTTTAGAACGAGATGCACAAAAGCTGTAGGAAGATCTCCGCCTCTGCAACTAAGTGAAACCTTCAAGCAATAACCTAAAACACATCTACACTCGAAAAGGATGTAGCAAGAGTAGTATTAGTACACCACAGGTACTGGTAAGCATTATAGGCTGACTAAGATTAGTTCACACAATACGATAAAAAATCAATTAGAATAAATAGATAAGTACAGTCGTAGCACCTCTTTAAATCCTACCCATACTTAAACAGTTCTAACATAACATGCTCAGATCC
This sequence comes from Lycium ferocissimum, assembly GCF_029784015.1. Taxonomy (NCBI): domain Eukaryota; kingdom Viridiplantae; phylum Streptophyta; class Magnoliopsida; order Solanales; family Solanaceae; genus Lycium; species Lycium ferocissimum. The sequence goes on from NC_081350.1 coordinate 5,150,102, forward strand.
CATTATCCCGTCAACACAACACTAGGAGGTAGAGCCCAATAGCTAACAAACAATTATATCCAAGAAGGACCCCTAGACCAAGTGAACCACAACAAATTATAAAGGACAAGCCTCAAGGTCCCTATCAACCGACACTAAGTGGGACCACTAACTCTTACCTTTTCCCCCTTACTTTAACATCCTTATAATGTGACAACTAGATATAACAGCGCAACAACCCAGATCAGATATTAACCAAAAGTCACTTATCAATTACAAGTAAAGCTAGGTAAAATCAATACAACCCACAACTATATCTCAACCGTACTTTCAAACCTGGTCCATGCTAAATGAAATTACTCCAACATTACCTACCCTCGTTAGTCAACGGAGCCATGAAATTACATGTAAACACAACCGCTCCGCTATAAGAACAATTCAAGTATGGGATCACCAGAACGAGTCATGATTCAATGTAAAGTAGCCAAAAGAGTAACAACTCTATCATACGAATAGGAGTAAGTAAAATGCAATGCAGCCGAGTTAGTATCACATCCATACACACATACTAGATGGTATTATTTGCCCAAATAGCCATGACCGGCAAGGGACCCATGGTATCCATGTACCACTCGCTCTAGAACTGTCCTCGGGTCACGAGCCCTCAACTGGGCCACATCCTCACCCCTGTCAAATGTGCCCTTTCTCTATGTGTGAGTATGTGTGTGTGTGTGTGTGTATTCTGTTTCTTATCACAATGTATATCTTGCGTACTTTCAGTTCATCAGTAAATTATGAAATACGACCAGTCGACAATATCAATATCAAGATCACAAGGCATCATGCCACAAGTCATAGCAAGACCCAGATAACCATGCTCATTAATCACACAAATATGAACTCTATTATATTACGACATGAATACCCTAATGAAGATACATTCAAATTACCATACAAGTCACCCCGTCCAATAGTGCAACATGAAGTCAATTATGTTGTAAGTATGAACCACTCTAGCATATGATATAGCAGGACACTTTATTAGACAACTCATTAGTATGTCAACTCCCAACCTTCAGTTAATTCAACCCTAAGAGGGTATATATGCTCTACCACCTCCTCTTGACTATAACAACTACACACTTGGTTCGACTACTTCTCTTAATGGTGACAAGCCCACATAATTCTATATTTAATGCCAGCCTAACTAGTATTCAATCGAATGTTTTGTCCGAAGATCGAATCATGCTTTCTCTCGTTAATTCTATACCATATGTACAACTCACTAATTAAAGTCTAACTCAAGTAAACCATAACTTGTCTCGAGGCCGAGCAGGTGTCACGAACAATCATAGAGTCTTCATCCATTGCTTCTAAATTTTGAAGCCATGATGGAGTAGTCTTGCTCAGGCCTTTATACGTTCTGTCCAGAATTTCTCCCAAGTCACAGCTTAGAGAAGATTTGGTGAAAAAGTGGGAATTAATCTCGTAATAGGGTTTCTAACCAGTTCTAGTTCGTTCGAACCATTATAGCAGTCTGATTGTCTGCTATGGCAGGTTATGGATTGGTACAACGAGGCTATTCTATTCAGGCCCAAACATGTTAACTCCTACCAATTTGATCACGGTAAAATAATTATACACGATAAACTTTTCCGTGGATAAATTTTATAGCAAGAAACTTGGTTTTCATACACAGACTGCGAGACATATAATAACCACCAGGAGGATCATTACATAAACCATTTAGTTCATGTGAGTGGGAGAGCATGATCTAAATTAGGTAATTTCAAGTATTTAAAGTAATGATCGTATGAGTCCTTTAGCGTAATTTCTCTTAATCGGATACTTGCTATGGATGTAAATTCTTGACTTGGTATTGATTAGAAAATTATTCCACTTTATCATGTCTTCATAGGATCATACTCCGTCAAGCCCTATGGGGTTCAGTCGGACGTAGATGCCAGAGTTATAAGTGACCCAGGTAAGATGTGGTAAATAATACCCACTCCGGAAGACAGGGTAAGACATGGATAAATACGTACTGTGTCCCGTGAGCATAGATTCTGATTCAATGTATTTCATGTGTTTCTTGTTTATGCTTCATGATTTCAGCTTCAGCGTTTCTATATATTTAATATACTTGTACTATTTAATTGCTTTTATCCATTATCAGGGATTTCTGAGACTTGCCTCAGGGGTAAGTTGAGAGTGTGTCGATGATCTTGCTGGGTCTTTTAGACTCACTCTTGTTGATGTTTATATGTGTACAGGTGTGGTTAACGGTGACCAGGTAGCTGATACTTGATCATTCTAGCTTTTTTCAGTCTAGTTTAGACAAGGTGAGCCACCATTAGATCATGGCGGCCTCTTCTTCTTTAGTTGCTTAGTAGTATTCTGAGCTACGTCTCGTACTTTTGTATTCAGACTAGTAGTTTCATGACTTAGACATTTTATGGGGTTTACGAGTAGACTCAGTATTAGTATTTCACTTCCGTACTTTTCTTTAAATTATGAGGCATTGAGTATTATTCATTTTATTCGTTAATTTTTGCATAATTAGCTTAGAGAGTTCACCTTATGCGTGGAAGTTCATCAGGTGCCCTGTTATGTCCTGAGTGTCAGATTTGGGTTATGACAAACTTAGTATCAGATCATTAGATTTCATTTTCCTTGGAGTCAAGGAATAGCGTCTAGTAGAGCCTTGTGGATAGGTACGGAGACATCTATATTTATCTTCGAGGGGCTGCACAGACATTTTAGGAAAGTTTCCCTTCTTTCATTCCTCTCTTGTGCTATATAGCTCGAAGTATGGAAAGTGATACACTTCGTGTTCTTCTCTACATGAGGTGGGAATGCATTCAACTATTCATCTACTAAGAATGTTTCTTCGAGAGTTACAAAGAAGTTTGGAAAGGTAACAGGTAAGCCAAAAAGATAAGCTATTATATAAAAGATGACTTGAGCTGAGTATTAACCTACAAGGCTAGGAGAAGTATGTACAAGTTACTACATAGATATGGAAGACTCTAAGATTTGAGTTGTATTCTAAAGATAGCATCTCTTTATGTTTCATGAAGTGGGGGCAGAGGTTCAGCCAGTTAAGCGACAATGTGCCTACATAGTTAGTGGCACATTCAGCCAGACTTGGAGCAAAGCGAGGACTACGGTTTATGCAGGTTACACTTGAGAGAACTTAGGCATAATTACGTGAATTTCCTCAAGTGTAAACAATAATAGAAAATGGAACTTTAGAAAAGTTACAAATTAAGACCACAATCTTATGTCAGTCATGAAAATTGACTATTAAAACTCAATGAGGAAAATTAGTACAGTTCAGTGTGTCCAGTTCGCTATGTAAGGCTATTAAGTATGTGATATATGGAGAATCGACATTGACATTTCAATCATCATGACTTCCATAGTGGGAGAATCATATTGACCTACTATAACATATTTCAATTTGGGTTTTGAAGAGTTTCGAACTATTAACAACAACAGAGATTCTAAACCCTCAAGGGTTCTGCACTTTGAAAAGGTGCATTAGAGAGGATTTTCATCTTGTTAAGCTTGTGTGTTGAATACACCAAAGTTAAGTGATACCACACCTGATTAGGTTCTTTCATTTTAACTTATCTTCTGAGCATGGTATATTTTTCCATTATAAGTCACTAGTGCTTTGAGCCCCAAACTGAGCATAGTAGGGCCTTTTTTCCATCATAGTTAGATTTGCGTTGAGTGCTAGACTAAGCATAGCAAGGCACTTTTCCCCTTTGCAGCTAGATTTGTGTTGGGCGTCAGGCTCAGTATAGCGGGGTTGTTATGCAACCACAATTAATTATATGTTATGACTAGTAGAGTGTAGAGTGCGAGACTCGTTATAGCCGAAAACACCTTAGGTTATAAAGTAAGTTCAGCATGAGACTCAGTGTACCAGCGCATGTCTGTCGATTCAGTTTGAGTAAGATGTGGGGTTTATTAATATTTTTCACATTAACAAGATAAAAGTCAAGTTATAGAGGTTGTTTATTGCATTTGGAGGTAATGAAGTGACCGACATCGGGCATGAATTATTTTTCCATAGACGACTAATATGTGTTATGCTTCGCCTAGCATGAGTTTAAGAAAGATAGTTAGAATGCTGATACTTTATGAGGAAGAAAAAGGAAAGTGGGCTGTAAGACGAGTCGTTATAGCTTCAGGCTAAGTGGGTAAGTGTCTTAGGGTAAACTGCGCCTATGGGAAGAGGGTGTTTATAAATCTAGCTAGAGAAAGACCAGCAAACCTGGCAAGTTTGGTCGAGATGACCAGAAGGTCAAGTTGAGCACTGATCTTTTGTTTTCATCAGATTGGAGCTTAGTCTCATATGGAAGTGAATGCACAGTTGCATTCATACAAGGTTATTCCTTTTATCTAAAGTTCATTAAATATCAAGAAGTGTGTGTTCAACGTGTATGATGGTTCCTTGGATGCTGGAGTGGAGTTTTGACTCTTGAGACAGTCCCACGATTTACAAGTTCTAACAATATCGTTGAGATGTATATGATGTTTTACCTAAGAAGGTAATAGAAGTCTGACTCGATAGATCAAAGCAGTTTGTCTTGACCTATTGAGGTCACTACAAGTGTTTCGGGAAAATCTTTGACGTAGATGACTTATGGTTATTCCTTATTGGGCTTAAGGAACCAAAGGTTCAAATCAGTGTTAGTGCTACTGCTATACCATGGAGCATACCATAATGATTACTATAGATGCTGAGAGTACTATATGGCCGGTCAAGTACTAAGAGAACAAAATCCTACTAGAATACCATATTAGGTTGGTACGAGTTGAGCTAAATATAAGATCTAGAAGAATTATGAAGAGATTGAGACAAGTCAAGCAGTGGATGTATATCGTTTTATGTATTGAACAAGAACTTAATAGTTGTCATGTAGCAAACTTGACTATCACAACACCTTTTACTTTCTTGACCTAGAAGACAGTTCAGTTTAATGAGGAGATGAGTTTGGACTTTAGATGTTTAAGACTGTAATCAAAATAGTCTTAGTATATGGCTTGCCTTCGGGTACAGATTACTAAAGGAGTTTAAATAGATGAAGAGGCATGAGGAGAACTGTCACACCCTAATTTCCGATAGGGCTTGATGGGCATCCGACCCTTACTTAAGGTCGAGCGAACCCGCTGACTCTCGTGACATTCATAATCTTACCTGATTCGTAAGTCGCGAAATGACTGCATAATGAAAGCTTTTCAAAGAACAACATGCTTTTCGTCTTTTTCAAATCAAATACAATCGGTGAACATATGAAATTTGTAACATAATACATAATGATACATCGGCTTACATAGTCGCTTACAAAGCTTACATAGCCGCTTACAAAGCTGACATGCTACCTACGTGACTCTGTCTGCAAAGTCTCTAACACAAACCAAGATACCATAACATCAATACTCTGACTTGGCAACACTCCGGAAGGAAATAGAGCTCGCCAATCCCGCTGGAACATCTTCTCGCTAATATCCTCTACCCATTCGTATACACCGCGTGGCGAAACGCAGCCCCACCGAAGAAAGGGGTCAACACGGAATATGTACCGAGCATGTAAAGTGTGAAATACGTAAACGGTGGTCATACTGAATAAGGAGTACAGAAAATCATAAGACTTGACTCTGAAACATAAATAAATAATCATCATGTACACATGCATGTATAACGTGTCCCGGCCCTCTAGTGAGGGACTCGGTAAGTAAAATCATCATATACATATACATATAGCGTGTCCCGGCCCTCTAGTGAGGGACTCGGTAAGTAAAATCATCATATCATCATGTCATCATATTATTATATCAAATATCACATACGGTCCGTAATGGGACCCGGCGGACAGAACGTGGTCGCCACCCCATCTTTGGCGCCACAACACATCATACTTCGAAATATTGCATATCTCCGAGCACATCATGCTCCGTATCACATCATACTTCGTAACACATCATACTTCGTATCACATCATACTTCGGAACACATCATACTTCGTATCACATCATACTTCGAAAAACACATCATACTTCAGAAAACATATCATACTTCGGAATATAGCATAGTGCGCACGATGACATAACCGGCCCGGGACTCGGCGAAAGATGTAACAACAGTATGCATGAGCAGAGTCGTGGGAAACTATATGCGTTTTTAAAACATCTTCAAAGACTCAATAGAATAATCAAAACGATACTATCATTTAACAACAAAGACAATAGTCAGATCAGGTTTCTTCCGAATGTCACTCGGGAACATATCAAATAGAACTTTAGAAATCATAGTTACGTATCAAAATCATATGCATAAAATCCTCATTTCAGACTCAACAGATAAGTAAGTAATCATACTCGGGGGTCGGGATGATAGCCATGCTAAGTTCATTCAAAAAGTCGTCAAAACTATACAAAGGAAAGTCTCGGGGGCCCGCGGATATGCATCAAACCAATCCGGGCCCGCCCATGAAAGTTAGAGATATTTATTCGTTACAAAATCTTCTACGAACGTTTCGAAGCGATCCGAGCTCGTTTATGAAAGTTACGGTCGTTCGTAGTTTCAGAATCCGTTAAAAACAAAATCTCTTTACGCAACATTTGAAACCCAATCATACAAAGACATAAGGATCATAATTACTACATTAAGAGTGCCAACATTAAGAGGTGAATAAGAATCGTAGACATGCTCGGATCGTAAGAATAGAATTACCCTGAGGCTTGTATCATAGCCTACTTACAACTAAGACATGCCAAAAGAAAGAAAGGGTAAGCTTTACATACCTCGTCCGCTTCCTAAGCTAATCCGAACTTGAGTCTCGGGCTCTCCAAGAGCTACAATAACGTCATTAAACACCAAACATTAGCTATAGACACTTAGGGATTCCATCCCAAACCAACACTTTATCTACAAAAATTTGGGCAGCATTTCCCCTATAAATTCAACAACCCCGAGAATTCAACTCGTCCAAATCATCAACAACAATACCAACAACCATACTAACAACATCGACGAGTAATTCAAAACGCATTCTAACATTAGCAATTCTTTTCCATATGATTCGACAACATTCCCTTTATATTCAATTCAACTACATACATTCAAACCAACATCAACGCTCACAAGTCAAGTACTAATCCGAGATCATTCAAACAAGGTTCAAGAATATTTCAAACAATCCGCACAATATTCAAAACACTCCAATCAACACACACACAACCCAAAACCTTCCAACTTCAATGGAAACAACAACAACACATTTCTTTCTTCCAAATTCATGAACTACACCAACAATCCACACATTGACAACATTATCTTCATAATTACAAGAAACTATATTTGATTCACATTAGCTTCCAAGAACAGCCCATACACGATTTTAACTTCAATTTAAATCCTTAAACATTCATTTGCATCATAGAATCCACAACAATCAACAACCAAAGTACTAAGTAAAACTTGTTCATTCCTTCTACACAAACAGCCCATACACACACGACCAAGCACTAACATACAAAGTTTCCTGAATTTCATCCATTTTGACATACTACAACACGTACAACCATCTATAAAACATGTAAACAAAATTAAACCTCACCTTTTCCATTTGACTTCACTACTCGGCTAGGATTGTAAATTGCAAGAACGGATGTTTTGCTTGCTCCAAAAACTACTCCACGTTGTAGAGGACCTTCCAATTAGTAGAAAAGCTAGAAGAAAATAATTTTTCTTGATAAAAAAATTAGGGACCATATTCTAGCCCCCTCCCTTGGCCGAATGGTTCTCTCTTCTTTGTCTTCAATTTCTCTAAGTTTCTAGAGTTTGCAAAATGATGAATTGTCTCACTTAGTCATCCTTTGTATATATATATATACTTAGCTCCCACAAATATATGGTGTACACATGTGCCATTTCATGGCTTGAAACTATTGGCCAACCATGGGTGGGGCCCACACCATACCCCACGGCCACATGGCCCTTTGGCCACTTTATGAATTTTTTTTCCAACTCTTAGCCCCTAGTTTTCCTTATTCCAAATTTACCTTAATACTCCATACCAATAAAAAGATGAATATGCAACTTATGCACTCTAATTCCGGAAAAAAAAAAAATATAACCTTGTCCTTAACTTATCGCGGTTAGCTCGGAATATCCTAATGTTCAAGATACGGGATATAACATCCTTCCCCTTTAGAACATTCGTCCGAATGTTCAATTAGTCTCATAAGGTCTCACAAGAATCTCGGGGTTTCTTTATTACTATAACTTGCGCTTCTTCTACCGGTCACATTTCTTCTTTTAGCTTCCTCGAAGTCATCTCCTTCCTGTTATTATCCCGCCACACTACCTTAACAAAAGCCACATCTTTAGCACACAACCTTCTTACCTGACGATCCAGTATAGCTACAGGGTTCTCCTCGTACGATAGCTCTTCCGTTGCCTGGACAATATCCACAGAGAATACCCTAGAAGAGTCACTGATGCACTAGCGAAGCACAGACACATGAAACACTGGGTGTACTGCCTTCAGATCAAAGGGTAGGTCTAACTCATTGACAACATTGCTTACCTTACGAATGTTGTAATAATGTCTAGCATATCTCGGTTAAACTTCTCCTTCTCATTACACCTTTCATGGGTGACATCTTCAAGCACACCCACTCGCCAATCTGAAATTCTAAGTGTCGACGTCGATTATCTGCATATAATTTATGTTGACTCTGGCTATTAATAACCTTTCCCGAACAAGTTTTACCTTATAATCCCCTTTTACTCAACTTGTAACATTCTAAGCACATTCTCGGATCGTCTCTTTATCTTTAATTCAAACTCTCCTATCGTCCCTTTGCTCAGATCTTGCTCTCAACTTTCCGGTCGCATATTATGTTGCAATCTCTACAAGAATATGTGAAGGTACTCAATTTAGCCCAAAATACCTTAGCGTGGCTTCACTAATCCTTACGTTTTACTTTGTCTTGGCCTCTTTCATCTTACAACCGGTACCGGGATAGATCTTTGGTTCAATCATAGCCATGTCCTGTTTGTCCTCAGCACTAATTCTATTTTAGTAATTGGCTTAAACTATCATTACATTTTTCTGTAATGTACCCAAAATATCACAACTGCATTGTCGTTGCTAAGTTCTTACTCTTCTTATCAAGTACTTACTTAGTCTCATTCTTAGCATACCAATACTTGTAGGTTGCATCCCTATTCTTGTACAACTTGTATAAAGTATGTTCAATCTTAGACATGGTCTTTCCGTCCCCTGGTTCATCCTGTCCTATATATCCGTTCATCTTTGGAACTCGCTCCCCTCGTTTTGTCATATTTCTTTTTCTTTCTTTATTTACTCTTGACCTCCTTATTTCTTACAAACTGCACTATCACTAGCGAACAACTCTATTGCCCACATCTTAACCTCTAATCCAACATAGCAGTATTCCTTTCACAATGTCTCCGTAACTTACTCGTTACTTTCCCTTGTCGCATTCTCTCCTTTTTATAAGAACCCACTTTCCAATGCCATATCATTTAAGATCTCCACAATTAATTCTCCGTACTATCTCGATTATCACCCCGACTCCTTCCCTTTTATTGCTGGTTTTTAGATCTTACTAACTTGTCTCAGCAGGGAATCTTATCTGTAGCCCCAACATCCGTATCAAATATATTGTAGTGTTGTTTGTATCCATCTTACACTTGCATCTCCACCCGCTTCCCCCCTTTTGGGGTGTACTTATACTATTACCCGATTATACTTTACCCTATGTCCGCAGTTTCCAATCTCAATTAGGCGGCACTTTTATTCCGACATTCTGACCCCTTTGCCGTTCATCTACTCGGTTTCTTTCTTTTCCAAATATCATTGTGTTAATACTTCCCAAGCTTATCCTATAGTGAAAACAGCATCAGCTTGCCTTGTAACATTCATGCCTTTTATTTTTCTTCCACTTGAACCTCGTTGCCCTATCCGATTAATGCCTTCCATATACCGCAACGTTGGTTGCCGGAATGCCCATATCCGCTGATATAGCCATGTACGGAATATCATAGACATACGTACACATATATTTACTACCATCTCACTTACAAAATATTTCCAAGCGCTATTCAACTTGCCCTGCTTCTAGAGCTGTGGTACACCTTCTTTTTCTTCACTGGTTCAGTCTGCCCCGTCCTATGGGACCTCGTTAAGGTTTCCACCCACTCTGTATACTCTAATTTCCCTTAGGCTACTCTGGCTTCCCATTTGGTTCTCCTGTGTCTAACTTTAGGATTTTTAGTACACTTCCCAGGGGGTCACCCATCCTAATATTGCTCTCACTCCAGCACGCTTAACCTTGGAACTTTAATGAAATACGATGCTTTAATTCTAATATAATGGCGTTCACCTTACCGCATGACCTTCATCACATAATCTGGAGTACGTTGAAGTCTTAACCGTTAAGCCAAAACGTTCTCGTAACACATCCCTCTCCGAATTAGGAAGGGTCTCTTACTCTTCTGACTCCGCAATTACTATTTTAGCCCTTTTTCAATCCTCAATATTCACTTTTCATCTATGGACATGACTACTTTCCGTCCTAGACTTCCAGATTCCCAATGGTGACGATCACACCTTGATCGCCGTTACTTATAAATACTTGGTTATCGGCCTTTGGATTCCTGCTCTCATTTTACCTCGTTCCTCATCTTTTCTATAACCGGGTCTTTCACAGTCCCGTCATTTATAGTACCCGTGTCCTTAGCTACACACGTCACAATCTATTACTACACCTTTACCTCGTTCCCTTCTTATTTCCTTTAACTATAAGCTCGTCATAATTCATCCCTGCTTATCCATTCAGTTGGTACCTTAATATAACACTCTATCAAGATTTACTGGCCTTTTCTAAATTGTCTCTTAATACCGCAAGCCCCCTTCAAATCCCTTTTGCCATATCAACATCGACCTGCTAATTACTATTACCATCAATTCAGCAGTTAACTTATTTCTCGAGGCCAGCCATCCTCGTAACTTAGTCAGATCTTACCATTACTGTTGACACGACCTTTCAAGGCATATCACAAACCCATATCTCATTCTCTTTTTATTTCTGGGAAAATTTCGGCAGAGTTTCCTCTATATTTCTTACTATCTCAAAACCTGCACGCAGGAGATACCAATAGTGCCTCACAAGAACTAACTACAACATCTAGATTTAAGATTTGACCACGACAATTTGCTATATAGAGTTATGACATACCTATTTGTACGGAGAAGTCATGCGGGTTCTATACTGAACCCTAGAGTTCCTGAGTAGGTCCTTATGTCACGACCCAATTTACTAAGTCACGCTGGCACCTACCATTTTTCACCTCGGTAGGCAAACCCTTATCCAATCGTTACTCCATACAATAAGGAATAAATAAAAAGCGAAATCATAAGTCTTAATCATACTAATATAAGTAACGTGAGGAAAATATAAATACAACCTCCAGATCTAGTCTGAATAATACAAGAGCACTAAGTGATATGTCTCGAATATACAAGTCTCAAAATAACAAATCTGTCCCTGAATAGGAAATAAAGACAGTAAAATAGAAGAGTCTCTGGGTAGTTGCCATCAGATGCTAACCCTAGAATACTCACAAGTTTTCCTCAAAAATCAGTGTCGAGAAGTGGAAATGAAACCTATCTTAAACTCTACACCCCGAAAAAGAGTGTAGCAAGGTAGCATCAGTAGAAACAACACATACTGAGTAGCCATCATAGGCCGACAACATTTAGTTAACATATATAAAGAAGGAGACTGAAGAATAGACATGCTCACAATCAGGTATACACACCACACAATCCAAGAATAACAACTCAAGTACATAAGGATCAATAACCGAATCATACCCTATGGTTAAGCACCCAAACACAAGTCTTTTCAAGTTTCCCATGATTCCTCAGAGTAACCATAAACACTAGTACAACCAACAACATTACTCTGTAACCTTAAGTCTCAACCTAGGAGAAAGTTTGTACTCCTCAAATCCATCAATTCCCAAGTATGTATTAATCAGGCACACAACATTATCAAATCAGTAACCAACCAGGAAGTCAAGTTCACAAGCACCGTATAATACTATAAATAACCTCTACCAGAAATTAGATATATGAGCGAATGCAATGCAACGATACACACATTCTCCCGACGAATGATATCTACGCCTTTAAGTCATGACTCATGGGGGACCGACAAAGTCCATGTACCTGCTGCGGTGCACAGCCCTATCCAAGTAAATGTATATCTATATAAGTGTTGCGATGCACAACCCGATCCAAATATATGAGTAAGAATGCATGTATGATATCAATGCCAACAATAGTATATCAATGACAATCGTGCCACACAGGACACATATCTCAATATCAAGATCAATATCAATTCCTTCCTCTTTGCAAGGCAATAACCAATAACTAAGAGATACGGGTTCACAACCATGAATAAGTGTCACGACCAGACTAGAGGGCCATGATGGATACCCGGAGCTGACCACCGAGCACCACTCATCATGCTAATCATCACACTTATCCTGAACTCATATAATCTCGAAGGCAACACATGCATATATATATATATATATAAGCCCTCACGGTTGCAAAAATGATATACAAATGTACAATATAGTCATCATGAAGCATCTACTACCCACACATAAGCATCTACGAGCCTCTACTAGAATACTATGACATAAGGATGGGACAGGACCCCATCATTCCCATGTATATACACAAAAATAATGTATCGAAATGGCACCTCCTAATAATGGGTACTCTTGTAAATATCTTCATTTAACTCCTATGAATCGACACCTCCGCTCTACCGCGGGCATGAACACAGCGTCCAAAAAGAAAGGACGTCAGTACGAACATTGTACTGAGTATGTAAGGAATGAACAATAATAGCATATCAAAGGAACTGGGGAACATCGATAAGGAAACAACCTGTAATTGAATGTTACTTAAGACTGAATAATGCATGCTAACTTACATCATAAACATCATCATATCATGCATGCATATATAAGCTGCCCGACCATATAGGTATGGTGTGATCATCATTAGCCCGCGTCCGGGGTAAACATCTCATGATGCCCACTAGTGGTGTCTGTCCATGCCCTCTAGACATGGTGTATATGCCGCCCGCCTTAGCGGTGTCTGCCCGGCCATATAGGCACGGTGTAATCTCATCATCATCTACTTATCATGATGCATGCATAAGAACTTAAGGATAAGCTATAACTCTATCGGGGTGACGTAAGGTCAAGAACCCCTGATTCTATTATGGCATAATCATGAGCATCCTACCTCACCTTGAAGAACTAGCATTATAAGGTAAGTGTAACAACAATGAATATCATCAAAGAATCACTGACTTCATAAGAATATCACATCATGGACTTTGGAATTTTTAGACATAGACTCATCATCATCATTATCGTATTCTAGGATGTCTCTTATCTTTATCTCATGAGAAGCTCTTTGTAAACATAGACTCATGGTTTCCGGAATGTAAGAAAGTCATGGAAAGATAAAGGGAATTATGTCATAGGAATCATGCCTTAGAAAAGAAGGGACTAGCCTCACATACCTTTATACCTTTCTAACTTGCCGACTATACGCTTCCTTCCAAGTTCGCAATTCTACCTTCAAAGGAATTCGTACTAAGATTAGATAATCAGAAACGTACTTAAGCTTAAGCTAAAGCTAACGAAAATTGGGAAGCATTTTCTCTATTTCTACGACTTCCTCCATATGATATAACAGCTCTCAAACATCAATAACAACATCACAATATCATAATCAATAATCTTCATCAATCATACATAACTCAATTCTCCTAACTCCATTTCAAATCATCCCTAATTAAAAATTACCACACTACATCGTATTCGTCAACACATAATGCTTCTTCAGCACTCTTAATATTATTTATAACAATATTATATTCATAACGTGTCAAGAATCATGATTGATATGAGGCTACTACTAAAAAACACTACTATTCTCATGTTTGTAACCCATCTTCTACTTCCTTCCATAATCCAAGTCTTTCGACCTCTCAATATTCTAAATAACATGAAATGATCATAAAACTCACCTTTGATTGTGTAGAAAAGAGTTTTAGATGGAAATGGTTCACTTGAAGAAAACCCTAGCTTCAATTCCAAAGAGATTCCTTGCTTTCATCAACTCTAGCTAACATTCTTGCACTTGTTTGATCTTTGATTTCAGCTTAGATTTGTCTTGATATATTTGGAAGAAGGTTCTATGACTTTTGAGAGTGTCGAAGAAATGGGAAATATGAAATAAGAAGAAGGGTCGAGCATATATGGAAAAAGAAAATCTGACCTGACCCGAAATCTACGGCCTATTATACGGATCGTATAAATTATACGGTCCATATAATTGGATCGTATATTTCTTCGAGAAACTCATCCTCCTCTGGGAGGATTCTACGGACTGATATACGGGCCGTATAAATTATACGGCCCGCATAAAGGGTCGTACAATCCACAATTTCCCGAAACTTGTCCTCGTCATTTCGTTTTGCCTCCAATTCTTATGGAACCTTCTTATCACTTGTTTAACACTTCATTAGCAATCTAAGGGGCATCATAACTCTTCTTTAAGACATCATTAAGTCAACATTAACTCGATACTTTGCAAATCCTTTCCGAAACACAACGTATACTTCGCCTTTCTTAACGAACTTTCTTCTCTTGCTTCAAACATCTTTGGAATCTTAACTAGAACCGTTAAGTAACCTTTCTTACTCGTAGAAACATCATACACTTCTTACCCCGCGTTAGTCTATTCACTGTGCAATGACATGAAATTTTTCGGGGTGTAACAATAAGTCATTAAGTATTCATATCAGAGTATCATGAAACATGAGAATGAGTACACTGCATAACATCATTGAATGATGACAACATACCAAATCAATCGTGCAACACATGGACACATAGCTTCTTCTTCCTTCCCCACAACATCAACACATGATAAAATACGATCTCCAATCATAAATTAAATCACTAAGAAACAAGTCTAAAATCACTCACGTGGATACAAGCCAATAAATCACAACAAAGAAACAACTCAATAGAACACAACAAGGCGATAAGCCATATGCAACAACAATACCAACCTAAGTAATCCATCCCAACTTCATACCCGAAGGCGTAACATGCTTTCTCTGACAAACACTAACCAAAGTCTAACCGTAAGGTAAGTTGTAACCTACCTGGAATGCCGAACAGGACCACGAACCGTCAAACCTAAGCCTGGCCCTTTCTTTGCGCCTCCAAATACTCAAAGTCTATTCATATTCTAATTCTATATTAGAAATCATGAAGAACAACATCCATATTGCTAAACTTCTAGTTAGGTCAAATTCTAACCCAAGGAATTGGGGAAATGGGCCCTCAAGGATAAAACGGGAAATTGAAGGATGGAATATGCAATTCAAGCTCTAGGTGATAAAACCCACTAATCAATTGCTAAATCAACTTAACATTGGGCCTAATTCAGACTTAAAGTGAAACCCCCAAATTTTTGTACAAACCCTAACTCTTCAACCTTCAAATTAATCACTAATAATGGAAGAACTAAGCTTAACAACAAAGATTCATCACTTTCTATATTTATTCTAGTCAATTTCATCATTAATTTCTATTTAGAAAGTCTAGAACCCATTTCAAGAATTTATCATGAAAACTCATTTTCCAAATTCAAGCTTATTATATATATTCCATCTATTCCATACTTAGAGAAACTAAACCAACCAACAAATCACAATTTAGTAGACTAAAACTCAATTAATGAATAAACCAGCAAGACTCATTTTGTTTCTTAGCTTCTAATGATTTCTAAAATGGATTAAAGCTTATGAAAGATAAAGGATGAAGTCTAAGGTTAAGAGGCTTACCCACAAGAAGAATTTAGCCAAAAGTAACCTCAAATTGCCTCAAAACTTGCTTAGAATGAATAATGAAATGGTTGAATGAAAAGGGTATAAACATAGAAATAAATAGAGGAATTTGCCTCGTCACCACAAAGTGACCAAGTGTCGCCACGGCGGGCCCTCCCGGTTGGTCTACCGCGCAAACTTCGACTCACAGCTAAATTACCAAAGACGTTGTGGAAGCTAACTCCAAAACCCAATTAGCCGTTATGGCAGCTAGTCATCTGCCATAGCAGAACCACCACCGTGATCCTGGTGTCGCTACGGCAGACACCAGAAAATTCTGGTTTTTCGCAATTTCAACCCCGAAATCCGATAATCACTCGAGGCCTTACAGATGCAAGACAAACACGTACACATAAAAAAAAAAACGCGATACGAACTCACTTGCTGCCTCAAAATTTCCAACAGAGGTCTATTTGACCAAGCCAAGCCCCAATGACCAATGACCTAAGACCAACTTTCTAACTAATAACCCAAAATGCTCCCGAGTGCCTTGGGAACCAAACTGAATATCCTGCCAAGTCACAAATGACCATTCGAATCTCTTAAAATCGACGGAGTTCCAAAAAAATTTTGTTTACCCAAAAGTCAACTGGGGGTCAAAAAATTTTCACTTAAAGGCTCATATTTTAAAAAGTCACACTAAAACTCGCCTGATCATCTCAGGAACCGTACCACCCATTCCCGCGGGTTAAAATTGAACTCATAGGACTCGAGGAAAAGTCAACGGATGTAAATGGGTCAAAAACACTATAACGACCAAACGTGTAATGACCCGCTTGGTCATTATAGTCTTTTCGGCACTTTTGAAAATGACCAAACGTGTAATGACTCCCTTGGTCGTTATGGTCTTTTCAACACTTTTGACCTTTTTCTGAGCTTGTTTGGCTCAAATTTGATCCGAGGGGACCATTGACACGCTTCCCAAGGTGTTCGGGGTTGATTTGGATGACTTTTTGAGAAAAATTAGCTTTATACAAAAAACAGTTGACTCAAAGTTGACTTTTGAGTAAACGGACCTTTTTTGGAAATTCGTTAATTTCGAGAGGTCTAGATAGTGATTTAGAATTTAGGTGCATATCTGGTTCGGTTCTCAATGCACCCAGGTGCATTTTGAGATTTATTTTGGGAAGTTGTAATTGAGGTATCGGGGATTGACTCAGTCAATGAACCTCTGTTGGAAATTCCAAGGCCATGAGTGCGTTCGTACTGTGTTTTTAGGTATGATGTGTATGTGGTTTGTGAGCAGATGGCCTCAGGTATTAACCGAGATTTCGGATTGAGATTGAGATTATTTTTGGGGGAAATAAGGTGCTGGTGTCCGCTTGGACGACACCTTTACCGCCTCAGCAGTACCACCATAACGGCGGGATGGGCCACCCCAATGGCCAAGTGCATTAGAGGGCCGACTGTCGCGGTAGTCTAAGAGATCATCGAGGCGAGACAGCTGCACGAAGAAATGGTATCGAGCCCAGTTATTTCATTAATTGTGTATTAAAAGCCCTTAGTACCTCATTTATTACTATTCTGAAATCTGAGCTATTGGGAGCAAATCTGGCATATTCTGGGCGGTAAGTTCTTCTAATCCCTCTACTATTCCTTTGTCCTTAACAACCTTAGAATCCATTAATCTTGATAGTTCATTAAGTGATTGAAGATTAAAAGTAGGTTTAATGAGTTATTCTTTCTAGGCTTCTGAATCATGATTTATTGGTTGGGTTAGCTTCTTTAAGCATTGAATTGATGATTAGAATACTTTATTTCATAACTGCTTCTTAATTAGTGGCTAATTCATGGAATTGGAAGCTAGGGTTTACACCCAAATTTGGGGATTTTGCCTAGAATCCGAAATTGAGTGAATTGTTGATTATTCTAGATTGCTATTGATGGGAATTGATCACCTAGAGGTTTAATTCCATGTTGGAACTTTTAGATTCCTAATTTCACCCTTCTAGTTCATAAACCCTATTTCATAGGTTGGGAATTTGGCTCTTGAATAGAAGTAGGGTTCGTTTGATGTTCTTCTTGATTCTAATTCCATGATTCGAATACGCATAGAATTTTTTGATATCGAGGCTCAAAGGAAAGAAAAAGATAAGGTGTGATTGTTGGTAATATTGTTGTTCGGCCTTCCAGGTAAGTCACGGTTAACCCTATGGTGATACTTTGTTTAGCGAAGTATATATTTAGACGATATTATCAGAGAAAGCATGTAAACCTTCGAGTATGAAGTTGGGTTGGATATTGTCTTAGGTTGGTCCCTATTGTGTGATTGGAATTAGCCACCCCGTTGTGATGTGACTTATCTTGTTCTATTGTTGTTGGCTTGAAGCCACGTAGAAATGGTAGATATTGGAGACTATTGATATATCTTGACCATGATATTGTAGTATCTTACTTGTTGACGTTTGATACAAGGATAGTGTTCTATTATGGCTTATTGTGTAGCCTTTTTCATGATATTGTTGGTGTGCCCATGCGTGGTACTTGTGATATTGACTTGATAATTGGCATTGAACTCATACATTGCACGCATTCTCATCCTTGAAGATATATAGTTGATATATTGATGATACTTGAAGAAACACTATTATGAGCTAGGCTCAGTTGGATGAGAGTAACGCGAGGATCGATATCCGATGGTTTTCCCAGAATTGACGTTATGCATAGCGATTGTCGAGGTTTTTGCCGAAATCATGAGGTAGCGGTTGCCGAGGTTGTTGCCGAAGTCGTGACATACATGGACTTCGTGGGTCCCTCATGGGTTGTGCTACCGAGATGTGATATTCCATCATCGGAGTACATGTGTACACAACATTAGATTGCATTCACATTTCATACATTATTGCATTGCATTGCTCTATGGCTTCTATTGTGATATTATTATGATGTATTGTGATATACGGATTCGGGTAGTGTTTGAGACTTGACAGAATTAGGTTTAGATGCTAAACGTAGGTGATGACGTATGCTTGGATTTTGGCTCATGTTTGACTTATACTTTGTTGATTTACCTGCTTATCTTACTTTATTGACTTGATATGTGTTAGCTAAACTTAGTCGGCCCATGATACCTACCAGTACTTGTTGTTGTACTAACCTGCACTTACTGTATTCTTTTATAAATGTAAAGTTCCAGGTAGGATCGACCTCTGTTTCTCTCGGCTGATAGCAGATTGAGTATTGCGGCTTAGAGTCTCACAGGGTGAGCACGGGGACATCCGCCGCCTTAGAGATTCTTCCTTTATCTATGTCTTATTTCATATTTCGAGACATATTCAGACTTTTGATGTATTTTTGTTACTTTCAGACTTGTAGTATCTAGTTAGGGGCTCTTGTATGGTTAGACTAGACTATGGGTGGATTTGATGTATTTTCTTACTTTCGCACATTCCTATATGATTGTCATTAGACTAACGTGATTCTTATCTCTTTCACTTGTTATTTGTCTATTTATGACTTTGTAATTGCTAGGATAAGGGTTCACCTACCGAAGCAGAAAAGATAGGTGTCAGCACGACTTAGCTAAATTAGGTCGTGACAAGTTGGTATCAGAGCCCTAGGTTACCCGGTCTATAATATAAGAGTGTTTCTAGTAGAGTCTCGTGGATCGGTACGATGAGCTCCGTACTTATCTATCAGAGGCTATAGGACATTTAGGAAATTTCACTTTCTTTCCTTCTTTCGTGTTATTTTTTCTAATTGGTATCTGGCACAATCAAATTGGTATCTGACTCTTAACTTTTCTCTGACAGATGACGAGGACTCGAGCTACAATAGCTCGAGACCGATGCAGCCGCCGCCATGGCTGGCCACAGCGGTCAGTGACGGCCCAGAGGAGCGGTAAGGTTGCAGGCCGCGGGCTTCCCCGGCCCGGGGGGCGGGCGACGCTCACCGCGAGCAAGACGGCGGCGTGAGAGAGATCTTCACCTACAAACCTCGAGGATCAGCTGGTTCGAGACCAGGCCACCGAGGATGATGTGGCCTCACCACAGACAGCCCCAGATCACTTCAGAGTAGACTAGGCAGGATACTATGGCCCGTATTCTACTCCATCTAGATGCTCAGTAGGTTGTCGCTGGTATTACTACTCCGGGTGGAGGTTCCCAGACTAGAGTTGTGGCGCAGACCCCTGAGTAGAGACTTACTCGTGTAGCACACCCCACTGCAGCTGTGGCTCCCCAGATTGATGCAGCGCCAGCCCCAAGGGATGATTTTAGACCCGTGGCGGGTCCTATTATGACCTTGACTGATGAAGACCTAGTTGGGAGGTTTTCGAAGTTTGAGCCGTCGAGGTTCTCAGGTACTTCTGCAGAGGACACTTACGAATTCATCTTGGATATGCATGAGTTGAATATGTGTCCTACCAATTTCGCGAAGACGCGAAGACTTGGTGGAGGTATTTTGTTTCTTGCAGACCTGAGGGTTCTCCTCCCCTGACTTAGACTCAGTTCTACCGAGCCTTCCTTAAGAAGTATGTGCCCCAGGCTTTGAGAAAGGTGCATAGGGATGAGTTTCTACATCTTCAGCAGAGGGGATTGTCTATGGAGGCCTATGTGACTCGCTATTGTATTTAGCCCGTTATTCAGCTCTTTTGATTCCTACTGACCCTGACAGGGTTAGGCGCTTCGTTGGTGAGCTCGTGGGTTCTCTTGTATTCCTTGCTTTTAGATGGAGGCTATGCGGTCTTCCATCCATTCCATCATTAAGCATACTTTTTTGGTCGAGACCGCTAAGGCACGTGCATTTAGAGGGGTAGTGAGAAGAGGCAGCGACAAATTGGGAGTTATGGTGGTTCTAGCTCGAGGGCCACTGGTCAGCCTTCTAGGTCGTATCAGCCATACTCCATCCGCCCTATACATTTAGCTTTGGGAGCTTCCTGGGTGAGCCACCTGGGCGAGCTCTAAAGCTCATTTTCTCGACCGATGTAGACATGGTTGTTCCGGCCGAGTCCTCGATCTTCGCCCTATCGATCTCCGCCTTACAGGGACCGTTTGTGTATGTGGGGAGTTTTGGTCATATTGATAGGAGGTTTCCCACGATCTAGGCGGGGATCATCGGTCCCGGAAGAGACGCCCCCGACATCGTGGTAGTCGAGTACTTCCGAGGAGAGGCGGTGCTCGTTAGAGGCCGTGGCTATTCTCGGTTTCTAGGAGGTGGATCCCAAGTTAGTAGAGGCGGGTCCCAGAGTTTGAGAGGTGGATCTCAGTCTGGACGTGGTGGGGCCCAGTATTACTCATTCCCAGTTAAACCCGAGGCAGAGGCCTCAGATATGGTTATTTGATCCTGGATCTACTTATTCGTATGTGCCTGCATATCATCTTTGTTGATTGAAATTTGCTTTGTAATAGCATAGCTATACTTATTCATGTGTCTACTCTATTAAAAGATTCTCTTGTCATTGATCGAGTTTATCGATTGTGTTTGGTTACTTTTATAGGGTATGACACTTGGATAGATTTGATGATTCTTGATATGGTGGAGTTTAATATTATCTTTGGCATGACTCGTTTTCTCCTTACTGCCGCGATTTTAGACTCGGCCGTCTTGATAATCACATATGCCGGGCATTCCTAGACTTGAGAGAGGACTTAGCCCGCTCCAAAAAAATTTTCCCTTTTTTC
>NC_081350.1:5171845-5198189 GCF_029784015.1 Lycium ferocissimum
AAAAGTTGACTTTTGGGTAAAGGGCCCTTTTTTTTAAAAATTTTTCTTTTTTAAAAGATGCCCGGAATGGTCTTTTTTGGGAATTTGTGTGCATTCTAGTTGGGGCCCCAATCCCTTTTATATTTTGGGATTTGGGGTTTGGGGAAATTTAAAAAATTGGGGTATTGGGGTTGATTTTGGCCATGGAGACTTCCATAAGGAATTTCGAGGCCACGAGTGTGTTCGTAGTGTGTTTTTAGGTGTGTCTGTGTATGTGGTTTGTGAACAGATGGCATCGGGTATTAGTCAGAATTTCGGATTGAGATTGAGATTATCTTTTTAGGGGAAATAAGGTGTTGGTGTCACGACCCAACCCCGTAGGCCGTGACTAGTGCCCGAGCTGGGCACCCGTACAACCGGAGATCGGCACCGCGCACAAACGTATTATATATACGAAGGTCCGAATATCGGACCACATAACCAGATCTTATGTACGAGTAAAAGTAATAAGTGCGCCCCAAAATTGTCACAAACACATACATACATATCGTAGTCATAACTTTCAGTAGAGGATACATATGCGAAAATCAGGTGTCGCCTCAAACCGCCGCATATAAGCATATACATCGCACATAAGCCGGTAAGGCTATCATAATATAGGGGACGTCCTTAATACAAATCACACGTACACAACCGAATAAAGGATTATCACAACCCACACGCATATGTGTCTATGGACCCTAAGAGTAATAATGTAATCATATGACGGGAGGACGGGGGCCCGCCGTGCCCATGAATAGACATATACATATGCATCGAAGGAATTCGTACCAAACATAGGCTCGAGAACAAGGGAGACGCTCCAAGATAACTGAGTGGAAATCTAGCTAGCGGATCACCAAAATGAGTATACGTACCGCATGGCATGAAACGCGACTTCGAAGAAAGGGGGGTCATATTTAAATATGAACGTAGTATGCAAAGCATGAAATATAGTAAACAGATTATAATCGGAAAAGTATAAGCGTAAAATAAATGCAAAATCCGATACGAAAATGCTTACTTATCAAAACACAAATTATGCATGGGGGCTCGAGAGAATATGGTCGCCGCCCGTCATTGGCGCCATAACACATCATACTCCGGAAGGTTTCAAATCTCCGTAACCCGACATATCACATAACACATCATAACGCCATAACACATCATAACGCCAGAATATAAGTGGAACCCGGCCCTGTAGCGAGGGACTCGGCGAACCATAACACATCATACTCCGAAATATAGCATAGTGCGCACGATAATATAACCGGCCCGGGACTCGGCGAAAGATGTAACAACCATATGCACGAGCAGAGTCGTGAGGAACTATATGCAACATTAAAACATTTTCAAAAACTCCGTAGAATAGTCAAACGAACTATCATTTAAAACCAAGAGAATAGTCAAATCAAGTTTCCCCGAATGTCACTCGGGAACATATCAAATAGAACTTTAGAAATCATAGATACGTATCAAAACCATATGAAGTAGCTTATGGAAGTTAAGAACCTAATCGTCATTCTGCGTACCTCGATAGGTAAGTAAGTAATCGACGCTCGAGGTTAAGACGATAGTCGTACCAAGTTCTTTCAAAAGTCGTTAGAACTACACAAAGGAAAGTCTCGGGGGCCCACGGGCAAGTATCAAACCATTCCGAGCCCGCCTATGAAAGTTAGAGTCATTACACGTTACAGAACCTTCTACGAGCATATCGAGGCGATCCGGTTCTGTCTACGAAAGTTACGGCCCTTTTTTTCGACACATAGAACCCTTTTAGGAACAAAACTTTTATGCAACATTTGAAATCCAATCATACCAAAGACATAAGGACCATTATTCTATTACATTACGAATGCCAACATTAAGAAGTGAATAAGAATCGTAGACATGCTCGGATCGCAAGAATAGAGTCACCCCGAGGCTCGTAGCATAGCCTACTTACAACTAAGACATGCCAAAAGAAAGAAAGGTTAGCTTTACATACCTCGTCCGCTTCCTAAGCTAGTCCAAACTTAAGTCTCGGCTTCCCAAGATCTACAACAACGTCGTTAGACACCAAACATTAGTCATAAGCACTTAGGGAATCTATTCAGGCTAGCACTTTTTACGTAAATTTGGCAGCATTTCCCCCGTAAATTCAACAACCCCGAGAATTCAACTCGGCCAATATCATCAACAACAATACCAACAATCATATTAGCAACATCAACAATCAATTCAAAACGCATTCTAACGTTAGTAACTCTTTTCTATATAATTCGACGGCATTTCGTTTACATTCAAATCACCATATACAATTAAGTCAACGCCAATGCTCATACATTCAAATACCAATCCGAAGCCATTCAAACAAAACTCAAGAACATTTCAAACGATCCACATAATATTCAAACGGCCCAACCAATGTGCAATGCCACTCCAAACCTTCCAATTCCCGTAGGGACAACAACAACACATTTCTTTCTTCCAAATTCATAAACTACATCAATAATCCACATGTTAACAACATCATTCTCATAAATTCAAGAAACTATAATAAAATCACATTAACTTCTAAAACAGCCCACAAACGTTTACAACTCCAATTTGACCCATCAAACCTTCATTTTCATCATACAATCCACAACAATCAACAACCAAAACACTAAGTAAAATTTGCTCATCATAATCTACCAAAAACAGCCCACTACACGGTTGGTTGTAAACTAACCTCAAGTGTGCAGCAACCACGTCCACCCTCTTCTTCTTGATTGATTTTTAGCTCAAATTGAAGGCAACGCGACGTACGACACTTTTCTCTTCATGGGCTTCGGAATTCGGGGCACGGATTTTGGTCAAAATTTTTCTCTCTCTTCCTCTCCTCTCTCTTTCTCCAAAATTTTCTGGGTGTTTTGGTATGAAAAATGAGGAGAAAAGGCTGATATTTCATTTAAAAAGGTGTGGGTAATGGGCCTGACCCGGTTGGGCTCGGGTTGGACCTGGCCCACTGACCTTTCTATGTTAAAACGTCCATATCTCCTTATCTCAATATCACCTATAAACCCACGACCTATGGTTGGAAAGCTATTTAAATTATCTACAACTTTGATTCTGGGAGTCTTCCTAAATTCCAAACTCATAATACCGTTTTGGCCCCTCGAAGTCAGATCACCCGAAGACGTTTTCTTAAATCGTCCTTTTGGAGGGCTTACACTCATTTTTAGCTTATGGGTCCTTCTTAGGACTTGCTCAAATTCACATGTACTACTCATATATCTCTTCATATGTCCTTTATAAAATTCCAACATGTGGGTCCCACCTTAACACACGGCCACTTTGGCCTTTTCATGAAATTTTTATTTCAACTTCTAGCCCCTAATTTCCTTAATATTCCATACCAATAAAATTCATAAACAACTTATGCATTACACCAAATAGGAAAATAGCCTTGTCCTTAACTTGTCGTAACTAACTTAAAATATTCCAACGTACAAAATACGGGATATAACAGTTGGTGTCTGCTTGGGCGGCACCCTTACCGCCTCAGTGGTACAGGCATGGCGGCGGGATGGGCTGCCACAGCAGCCAAGTGCATTAGAGGGCCGAACGTCACGGCGGTCTAAGAGACTGTTGAGGCGGGACCCTTTGCAGTGGTCCCACTACCGCAGAAACGGTATCGGGCCTAATTATTTCATTAATTGTGTATTGAAAGCCCTTAGTCCCTCATTTGTTACTATTTCAAAATCTGAGCTATTTGGAGCAAATCTAGGGTATTCTTGGAGGAAATTCTTAGTGGTAAGTTCTTCTATTCCCTTTACTATTCCTTTATCCTTAATCACCTTAGAATCCATATATCTTGATAGTTCATTAAGTGATTAAAGATTAAAAGTGGTTTAATGAGTTAATCTTTCTAGGCTTCTAAATCATGATTTGTTGGTTGGGTTAGCTTCTTCAAGCATTGAATTGATTATTAGAATCCATTATTTCATAACTTCTTCTTAATTAGTGGCTAATTCTTGGAATTGAAAGTTAGGGTTTACACCCAAATTTGGGGGTTTTGCCTAGAATCCGAAATTGAGTGAATTGTTGATTATTCTAGCTTGCTATTAATGGGAATTGATCACCTAGAGGTTTAATTTCATGTTGGGACCTGTAGATTCTTGATTTGACCCTTCTAGTTCATAAACCTTATTCCATAGGTTGGGGAGTTGGGTCTTGAATAGAAGTATGGTTCGTTTGATATTCTTCTTGATTCTAATTCTATGATTCGAATATGCTTAGAATTTCTTGATCTCGAGGCTCAAAGGAAAGGAAGGTCTAAGGTGTGATTGTTGGTGATATTGTTGTTCAGCCTTCCAGGTAGGTTACGATTTACCCTATGGTGAGACTTTGTTTAGCGAAGCATGTATTTAGATGATATTATCAGAGAAAGCATGTAAACTTTCGGGTATGAAGTTGGGTTGGATATTGTCTTAGGTTGGGTCCTGTTGTGTGATTGGCGTTAGCCACCCCGTTGTGATGTGACTTATCTTGTTCTATTGTTGTTGGCTTGAAGCCACGTAGAAATTATAGATATTGGAGACTATTGATATATCTTGACTATGATATTGTAGTATCTTACTTGTTGACGTTTGATACAAGGATAGTATTCTATTATAGCTTATTGTGTAGCCCTTGTTATGATATTATTGGTGTGCCCATGCGTGGTACTCTTGATATTGACTTGATTATTGACATTGAACTCATAGATTGCATGCATTCTCATCCTGGATGATATACTGTTGATACATTGATGATACTTGAGGAAACACTGTTATGAGTTGGGCTCAGTTGGATGAGAGTGACGTGAGGACTAATATCCGATGGTTGTTTCGGAATTGAAGTTGGCGCAGCGATTGTCAAGGTTTTTGCTGTAATCGTGAGGTAGCGATTGTCGAGGTTGTTGCTAGAGCCGTGAGGTACATAGACTTCGCGGGTCCCCAATGGGTTGTGCTACCGAGATGTGATGTTCCTTTATCAGAGTACATGTGTACACAGCATTGCATTGCATTCACATTTCATGCATTATTGCATTGTCTTGCTCTGTTGCTTCTATTGTGATATTCTTGTGATGTATTGTGATATACGGATTCAGAGTGAGTATTTGAGACTTGACACAATTGGGTTTAGATGCTAAACATAGGTGATGATGTGTGCTTGGATTTTGGCTCGTGTTTGACTTATACCTTGTTGATTTACCTGCTTACCTTACTTTATTGACTTAATATGTGTTAGCTAAACTTAGTCGGCCTACGATACCTAGCAGTACTTGTTGTTGTACTGACCTGCACTTGCTGCATTCTTTTATGAATGCAGAGTTCCAGGTAGGATCGACCTCTGTTTCTCGTGGCTGATAACAGATCTAGAGCTGCAGCTTAGAGTCTTACAAGGCGAGCACGGAGACGTCCGCCGCCTTGGAGAGTCTTCCTTTATCTATGTCTTATTTCATATTCCAAGATATATTCAGACTTTTGATGTATTTTTGTTACTTTTAGACTTGTAGTATCTAGTTAGAGGCTCTTGTATAGTTAGACAGACTCTGGGTGGATTTGATGCATTTTCTTACTTCCGCACATTCCTATGTGATTATCGTCAGGCTTACGTGATTCTTATCTCTTTCGCTTGTTATTTGTTTATTTATGACTTTGTAATTATTGGGATAAAGGTTCACCTACCAAGGTAGGAAAGGTAGGTGCCCGAGAGACTTAGCTAATTAGGTGGTGACAAAATGGGTTATTACATCTCAGGATAAAAGGGCCATCTCAGATATAACAACAAAGATCCAGGTTGATACACGATGTTCTTACACTATCCTTATGATATTTACAAGAAAGAGAGAGAGAGAGAGAGAGAGATATAGAGAGATTTATAGAGAGAGAGAGATATACGATATATTTTTAGAATGCTCATTGGCAGCATTTTGTCATTATCAGAGTAAGGCAGTTACCAATGCCCACACAAGATGGGTCCAGCAAGGGTCAATGCACCAAAGATGGGGTAAGACATGTAGATCACATATCCCATGTCTTGTAAATAGTTGTTTATAAGTAGTATATTACATTTAGCAGTATCTTTAGGTGATTCGAGTAGTCTATGGACCATGAGAGGTGGGTAGCCATGAGA
Source organism: Lycium ferocissimum (assembly GCF_029784015.1). NCBI lineage: Eukaryota > Viridiplantae > Streptophyta > Magnoliopsida > Solanales > Solanaceae > Lycium > Lycium ferocissimum. The sequence continues at coordinate 5,178,008 of NC_081350.1, forward strand.
TAACACTCGAAAAACAGGGTTAGACATGTGAATCAGATATCCCATATCCCATAAGCATCTTATTATTGGTGATAGGAGTAAAAATATCAGAATTAGCAGTGTTATCTTCAATATTAACAACTTTTCAGCAATAATAGAAGTTTGCTAGCAGCATATAATAGTTGGGTAGCAGTGGGGCCATTAATTTGTATAAAGTGCATGATGATATTCCTTATGTCACAGAGGATAGAGGCTCTAAAATTTCGAATCAAGGCTAATTGGGAATTTGACCTAATTTCTTAAGCGCCTAGGAGAGGTATCTCATGAGGTCCTATTTAGTCTCTATCAGTTGAGGGTGTTAAGCAGGATAGTGGAATGGTTTCTTTTTGTTCAAGCTCTATGAAGTTTCAGTGTTGGCTTTGTGGTGTGGTTACCGGTTAACTTAGAGGAAATTGAGTTAGCTGGGTGACTTTTGATAGGCTCATTAAATTTGTGTACTTTATATCAAATCAGATTTCTTATGTAATACAAATTTTGCACATATGCAAGTGCCGAAAAGGTTGTACAATCTGACTAGTTTCCTTTGATAAAATAGATTAGAGTGGTATCTTTCAGACTTGCGTTATCACCACCTTTATCAGGAGTTCATTTAGTTTTCATGTTTCCATGCTCCGGAAATGCTTCCGAGGCCCAAGACATGTTATTCAGGTTACTGATCATGAGACGGTTCAGCTCAATCAGAAATTAGCCTATAAGGAGGCCTCGGTAGATATTTTGAACAAACAGGTTCGCCAGTTGAGATCCAAGATTATTTCTTCTGTAAAACTTTTGTGGAGGAACCATCTGAGCGAGAAGGCTACTTGGGAGGCAGAGCAGGACATCCGGGGCAAATACCCGCACCTCTTTTCTTGAATTCATGTCATACATAAAGAAGTTTCAATGCATATGTGCATTGGTTACAGGTATACTCTCTATGTGTTCTCACAAGGATTTTAAACTAATAGATCTTGTGTTTACATATTCGTATTTATGTGTTGACTCATTTGAGTTACATAGTTGTTTATATTTTTTTTATTTGTAATTTTTGCATGATGGTATGGTACCCCATTTTGCATGTGATTGATGGCATTGAGTCGCCCAGAACTCCCTAGTATATGTTGGTTTATAAATTATGATTGTTGGGTGTTGTTATTAGCAGTTCTGAGACTAGCATATAAAAGACATTAGTCCTAATTATAGGGGAAACTCTGCCCAAATTTTAGTAGGCCTAAGAGACTTGTTAAGACAGTTAAGGTTGTCTATGTGATCCTCTTTGACCACACGAAGAGCTTTTTTAATGTTCGAGGATGAACGTTATTTTAAGGGAGGGAGAATGTAACAACCCGATATTTTTTTCAAGTATTTAGAATTACTCCCTTATTTATAGTTTATTTAATTTTAGCTAGTTTTTTATAGAATGGAATATTATAGAATATGTGTGTGTCTGTGTGTGTGTGTGTGTATATATATATATTAGGAATTTGTGTGCATAAATAAATGTGTATAATGAGGTGTAAGTTGGTGAATTAAATTCAGGGAAAAGGACACTGTGTGTCCACTCAACCAAACTAATCCCACATTTAATCACTGTTTGGGCTTAATCCCACCAGGAGTCCGGTCGGCCAAATTAATCCCAAAAAATGACCGGCCGGCCCAAAATAATGCTAAGGCTGGCTGGCCCAACTGCCCAGGCTCTTTTAAAAGAAAAAAAAAACTTTTTGTGGCGACTAAGTCGCCACTAAAGGGCTGCTATAGAAAAATCAAGCTTTTTAGTGGCAATTAAAAAAGTCGTCACTATAGGTTAAATATCCCAAAACATGTGTAATATGTGTATATTTAGTAAGAAATATCACAAAATATGTATAATATGTGTATATTTAGTAAGTACATACAAGAATGATACATTTTTATATACATATGTTGGAATTATGTATTCACTTTATATACAAGAATGATACAGTTTGTTTATATACATATGCCGGAATTAATTATACACTTTATATACAAGAATGATGCAGTTTATATACATATGCCGGAATTAATTATACACTTTATATACAAGAATGATGCAGTTTATATACATATGCTGAAATTAATTATACACTTTATATACAAGAATGATACAGTTTATATACATATGCTGGAATTAATCATACATTTATCATTACATAAATTATACGTTAATTATACATTTATTATACACATATTATGCAATAATGATATGATAATTTTTTTACATATGCAATAGTGATACATATTATATACCACAATGATACGGTTTCTATGATACATTTTTTATATGTATAATACACTTTCTATACAAGACTGATATAGTTTATATACACATGTTGGATTATATATACACTTGCTATACAAAAATTATACATATTATATACAAAAACGATACAATTTTCTATTCTACAATACACATTATATACACAAATGATACATATTATATACAAAATTGATACATACCTTAGTGATTCATATTTTATACAGTTTCTATACATTAGAGATAGATACTGATACATATTTTTATATATCATTTATATACAAAAATCGCCTCAGAGTTTTTTGGGATATTTCTTACTAAATATACACACATTATACATGTTTTGGGATGTTTAACCATTAGTGGTGACTTTTTAATTGCCACTAAAAAGACTGATTTTCCTGTACCAGCCCTTTAGTGGCGACTTTTAGTCGCCAACAAAAGTCTTTTTTTAAGTGTCTGGGCTTTTAATGGCGAGTTTATAAATCAAAGTCGCCACAAAAGACTTGCTACAGATTTTGGCTAGAGGATGGAACTAGTTTATGAGCTAATTTTTGAGTTTGGGAATAGATGAGCCGGCGCGTGGGATTATTTATGGCCCAGCGGCCATTTCTTTCCTTTCCCCTCAAATTAATGACTAAATGCCAAAATATGCTTAAGTGGGAAAAGAAGTGGGGCAAGCCCATTATCTTTTTTATTGCTGCCATGTTGAGGACCTAGGGAGTATAACGTTGGGAGTCTTTTATTTTCTTGGTTTGGTACAGAGGAAGCAAAATACTAGTATGTACAGGAGTATAAGTGTCTTGACAGCGGCACTAAGGGCTAAGGACAAAGCAATTCTTTGGGATCATATTTAGGGGCTTGGATTCATAACAGACAAAGTTGAGTTTATTTTTATCTCGTTCATAGGGTCATTCATGGATTAAGCAAGCACAAGTAATTTTTGATAACTTGCAAACAGTAGTGGGGAGGGCGTTGCCGAAGTAGTGAGATAGGATAATTCCAACGACAATTATAGGTATTAATCTCTTGTTTTCTTTCCACTTCATTGGCATTATTAGATTAAAGTATTTATTTTGTGTGGTGATATTCTTAATAGAATGGATTGGGTTCATGTACGGAGAATATAAGCATGAGTCGGTGTATAATTCTGTGCCTTGGGTTTAAGATACGTTTTCACCAAAATAAAATATAGTTATTGAGATGTAGAATATTGAGATTTAACCTTAGCTTATAATTTAGGTGTTACACCTGGGAAATTTTCCCGTTAGTGTACAGTGAATAGACTAATGAAGGGCATGACGTGTGCGATGATTTGATAAGAAAGGAATGGCCTTTAATGGTCCTAATTAAGATTTCCAATGACATTCGAGGTGAGAGAGGAAAGTTGCTAAGGAAAGCGAGTCATATGTTGTGTGCGGGCAGAAATATAGAGGAATCGAGTATCGAAATAATGAGAGTTTAAAGATTTCTTGGAGAAGAGCTATAACGACCTTTAGATTGTTAATGAAGTGTTAAACAAGTGTTAAGAAGGTTCCATAAGGATCGGAGATCAAACGAAGTGGCGAGAACCAAACCAGTGGACTGATGGGTTATACGGCCTATTATACGGACCGTATAATGTTATACGGACCGTATAATGGACCGCAGAACCATCACAGTGAAGGTCTCTCACTGGTGGGATTATACGGTCAGTTATACGGACCATATGAATTTATACGGCCCGTATAATGGACCGTATAATGGTCAGAGAGAGGAGACAGTGAAGGGTCCATTTCACGGTCACTTATACGGACCGTATAAGTGTCTATATAATTACCCGACGGGACCAGATTTTAAGTTATTAAAAGGGGACCCAAGTTCATTTTAATTCATTTCATTTTCATTCCACACAAGTCAAGAACTCTCTAGAATATTCTCTACACTTCATTCACAAGAATCTAAAGGAAATTGATGATCAACTTCATCAAACCAACATAAATCAAAAGTGTGGAACACATTAAAATCATCCAAGCCAAGAAATTTCAAGAGAAGTGAACTAGGGTTTTAGTGCAAGAAGAGTAATACCACTCAAGGCTTGTTTCTACAATATCTAAGGTAAGTTTTATGATGTTTTCATGATGTTTAAGATATTGAGAAGTTGAAACACTTGGATTGTAGAAGAATATGGAAAATGGGTCATAAATGTGGGAATAGTGTTATTGTTGAGTAGTAGTTTGGAATGAATCATGAATATGGATATGTTGTGAGTATAAGTAGATTATAAATGACATTTAGAACATGGAATGAGCATTATACGTGAAAGAACGTAATAGTGAATGATGACCATGATTATGGGGAAATTGAAGTGAAATTGTGAAATGTGAATAATGTAGATAAATGCTGATTGTTATTCATGATATTATGAATGATGTTACGGATGTTAGGGAGTTGATATGGAATATGGAGGAAGTCATATAAACAAAGGAAATGCTGCCCAATTTTCTCTAGCTTTAGTAAACACGTTCTTATAATTGTTTAGCTAATGTCGATACGAACTCTCTCTAAGGTAAAGACGTGTGCATTAAAGGAGAACGAGCAAGCAATAAAGTAGTTAAACGACAAACGTATGTGAGGCCAGTCCTTTCTTTCTAAGGCATGAATCTTATGACATGATTTCCCTCCTCCTTCATGAAGTTTTTATCTTCAGGAAAACTAAGAGTCCTTGTTCATGAATAGCTATATGAGATAAGAGATACGTTATGAGTACGATAACGATGATGATATGCTTAAGTCTAAAATCCTAGAGTCCATGATATGATAATCCTATGAAGCTAATGATGCTATCTATAATCTATTGAGGTTGATCATTATATACACTAACCTTATGCTAATTCCTTCAAGGTGAGGCAGAATGTTTATGAATGCTCCATAATGGAATCGGGGGTTCACGACCTTACGTCAACCCGATAACGTATAGTTTTCCTTGAGTTTCCCTGCATATATTATGATGAGTATATGATAATGATATAACACCGCGCCTATATGACCGGGCAGTCACCGCTAAGGTGGGCAGCGTATACACCATGGCCAGATGGCATGGGCAGACACCACTAGTGGGCGGCATGAGATGGTACCCCGGACGCGGGAGGCTTGGACGCAGGCTAATATAATGCTAATGATTATCACACCGTACCTATATGGTCGGGCAAGTTTATACATATGTGCATACATGATATGATGATGATTATGAGAGTAAGCCAGCATGCATTATTTCCTTTATGATTCACAGTCAGTTACAGATTTCTCCTCATTTGATGCCTCCTCTTTTCGTTGATATATATTATTATTGTTTATGCCTTACATACTCAGTACAATATTCGTACTGACGTCCGTTTTCTTTGGACGTTGTGTTCATGCCCACTGGTAGACAGGGAGGTGGTCCAGATTCGTAGGAGCTATTAGCTGATTGAGAGCACTCCATTGCTTCGGAGGTGCTATTGATTATTCTTTTGGTATATACATGTTTTGGGCATGACGGGATCCTGTCCCGTCTATATGTCTAGCACTCTAGTAGAGGCTCGTAGATACGCAGTGTGGGTAGTATGGTCTCACAAGTTTCTCATATGTATATGCATGTATTTATATATTACTTTGATAGCCTAAAGGGCTTATGTTTATAAAGTAAAGATATTTCAAATGAAAGTCGTTTTCTATAATTATGAGTATAAGAAGTATAAATAAAAGCAGGATTGAGTAATAGAACGAGTAGTGGTTGGTGGTTAGTTCCGGGTACCCGTCATGGCCCTAGTCGGGTCGTGACATTAGGAATATGAGATTTGACCCATTAATTGACATTAAGATTGAAACTTGATTATAGATTTAGACTCCATGTCTTATGGGTAACGTGTCATGTAATCAATTTCGAATTCCAGACCGTTGATCCCAGAGGCGGGTTTGAATTGACCAAGAGGTTACTTTGATCTTAAGGTGTCGTAAAAATTATGGGATTAGTTTTCGTAGACCAATTTGGACCCATTATTTATGTTATTGAATAGATTGAGGCTATTGGAGATCGTTTCAAGAGAATTTGGTATTTCAAAAGAGGTTTTCATTCCGATTATAAGACAAGTGAGGCTTAAACTCTTAGTTTACTTGCTTTTCATAAAAAACATATGAATTGTATTGTATGTATGCATTTAAACCACTTAGTTCGTGTGAGTGACCGAGCATGATCTAAATTGTGTCATTTTCAACTGTCTAAAGTAATGACTATATGAGTCCTTTAGCATAATTTCGCTTAAATGGATACTTGCTATATATGTAAAGTCTTGACTTGGTATTGATTGAACAATTATTCACTTTTATCTTCTGCTGGTATGTGTCTTGTTTCGGTAGGAGGTAGATGCTAGAGTTATAAGTGACCCGGTTAAGATGTGGGTAAATAATGCCCACTCCGGAAGACAGGGTAGACATGGACAAATACGTACTGTGTCCTGTGAGCATAGATTCAGATTCAGTGTATTTCATGCGTCTCTTGTTTATGCTTCATGATTAAGACTTGACCCTAAAGGTTTGTATATATTTAATATATTTGTACTATTTAATTGCTTTTATGCATTATGTTGAAAATGTTTGCTCTGGAGCCAGTTCTTTCAAAAGAAATCTCTTGATTCTCTCTCTTTGATGTTTGTATGTGTACGGTGTGGTTACCGGTGAGAATTAATCAAACTTGATCATTCCTAGTTCTTAGCAGCTCTCGAGCGAGCCACCATTAGAATCAAAAGCGGCCTCTCCATTGCGTTTTATTATTCTGAGCTAAAGTCTTGTACTTTTGTATTCGTGCAGTCTTTCTTGGTTGATTTTATTCATTAATTTTCGCATAATCGGCTTGAGCAGGTTTCGCCTTATGGGTAGAAGCTAGCACTGGAATGTTGTCATGACTATGTGTCGAAATTTGGTCGTGACTATTACACCTCAAAAAATTTCATGTTGTTGCACAGTGAATAGATTAACACAGGGAAAGAAGTACATGATGCTTCTTCCAATCAGGTGTCTCTTGCATCAACTTGTAGTACTAAGTGATTCTCAGCTTTGGTTATGATTCTTCTTAAGATTTCAAAGACGATTAAGGCAAGAGAAGAAGTTTGCTAGGAAAGGCGAAGTATACATTGTGTTTCGGAAATTTACAAAGTACCGAGTTAATGTTGACTTAGTGATGTCTTAAAGAAGAGTTATAATGCCCCTTAGATTGTTAATGAAGTGTTAAACCAGTTCTAAGAGGTTCCATAAGGATTGGAGATCAAACTGGTCGACGAGAACAAGTTTCGGAAAGTTGTGGAATACACGGTCCTTTATACGGCCTGTATAAAATATACGGCCGACTCCAGTATCATTTTATAACTTTGCCCGTAAATCATTGGGGTCTGCTTTTGGAACCATTATATGTCCTCTACGACAGGACAGTATTGTTGTCATCATCTATTTTAAATAATGATTCTTTAACTGTTTTTTAAGTTTAAATAAGGGACCCAAGTTTATTTCCCTCAGGGTTTCTTATTTTCTCTCCACACCTCTTGAAACCTCTAGAATCTGTTTTTTCTTGTTTGGTTGTCTCTCCACACTTCATCTACAAGGATCCATTGAGAAATTAAGGATCAACTTCATCAAACCAAGGAAATCAAGTGCGAAGCTCGCTAGGGACAGAAATCTCATTGGATTGAAGCTAGGGTTTTTCTAGAAGTCTGCTTTTCATCCAAAGGTCATTCTCATACTATCAAAGTTTAATATTATGATCAATTCATGTTATTTAGAGTATTGAAAGGTTGAAAGACTTGGATTATGGAAGGAAATAAAAAATAAGTTACAAAAATGAGAATAGTGATATTTTTGAGTAGTAGCTTAATATGAATCACGATTCTTGATTTTTTGAGATTATAATTATGTTATAAATGATATTAAGAACATGGAAAAAACATTATATGAGGACGAATGTAATGTTGTATTATGACCATGGTTATGGATGATTTGAAATGGAATTGGGAGACTTGAATAATGTGGGGTGAATGAAGATTGTTGATTATGACATGTAAATGTTATTATTGACGTTGGGAGTTGATATATGATATGGAGAAAGTTGTATAGACAAAGGACATGCTGCCCAATTTTCTCTAGCTTTAGTTCAAGCATGCTTATGTTATCGATTATCTAATATTAGTACGAACTCTCTTGAAGGTAGAAACGTGAATATTGGAGGGGGACGTTCAAGTGATAAAGTAGATAAAGGAAAAAGGTATGTAAGGCTCCCATTCTTTTTTCTAAGGCATGATTCTGTATTTTTGTTGACGACATTGCTTATCTTCCATGACCTTCTTACATTTCTTGGAAAAATATGAGTCAATGTTTATGAAGAGTTCACTTTTTATGAGATAAAGCCTATGCTATGTTATGAATCCAATAATGGAGATGATGAGTCTTGACGAGATCCTAAAACGTGAGGATGGCTGATATCTCGAGGCTAATGATCCTTACGACTGAGTCTTTAATGTTATTCATTGTAGCTAGACCCACCTTATAATGTTAGTTCCTTCAAGATGAGGTATGATAGTTATGATTACTCCATAATGGAATTGGGGGTTCTCGACCTTACGTCACCCCGATATAGTTATAGATTATCTTTAAATTCTAATTTATGCATTATGAAAAGTTTATAATGAGTACATGATGATTCGATTACACCGTGCCTAGATGGTAGGACATGTCGAAACGCGAGAAATTGTATGCGATTACACCGTACCTAGAGGGCTTATTGGAGTGTCACGGACATTAAGCAACTTGCATATCAACATGACCCTTGATGAAATGACACCACTAAGATGGGATCCGTGACGGTTACAATGATAACATGGTGGGATATGTGATAATGTATCACAGTGTGTTTCAATTTTAAAGGTTAATCGGGTTATATCTTCTTTTGGGTTCGTCTCAATAATTTCTTTATTAGCTCATACATATATCTCACATAGCTGGAAAACTATTGTAAAAGTGACTTGAAATGGTTTTGAATATAAGTAGAAATATTTTTAAATGGTAGACGGGGAGGCGGTGCGTATCGTAAGCTTATCGGCGGACTTACGATGAAATTTTAGATGGAAAGATGATATTTCTTTTGTGTATATATTTTGGGCATGATGGGGTCTGAAATACATCTGCTAACTTAAGGCTCATAGATACGTACGTGTGGGTAAATTGTGTCCCATGATGATATCATTGTACATTTTTGTATATCATTTTTGTAGCCGTACGGGGTTATTTATATCTATGTATAGCTTTGGGGCTTATATTTGTTCAGGTTGAGTATGATGAATAGTCTAATGGGTAGTGCTGATAATCAACTCACAATGGAACTCCAGTGAATGGCCCCCTTGCCGGGTCGTGACAGTGACATCATAACATAACCAATTGAATTAAAAATTACTTTTCATTAATTTTTTTGGAACAAAATCAAGCTACTGTGCTTTTTCATTTATTTATCCTTAAATAATCAAACAGACCGTGCCAAAAAAGACTTTTCTTTTTTATGTTTTGATGTGTGTTCTTGTGAGTCAATTTGGACTAAAGACCAAATTGGACCAAACTTCAATAGGTTATTTGGATCATGCTCAAAATGACACGTCAACGAATATAAATTTAATTCAATCCATATAAATTTGGGCAGGTTAGATAGATTTATATTTTAATAAAGGAAAAAAGTTGATTTGTCCTTATACTATTCGAAAGTGAGGAACTTTGCATTATTAAACTTTCGATCTAATTCTACTTCGCGTAAAAAGAACTTAGTTTTACCTTTGATCTTTAACGGAGTTACAAACTAAGGATGATTTTAAAATTTAATTAAAGTTGAGGAGAAAATATTAATTTCTTGGTCAAAGTTTAATAATGGTGATTAATTGTGTTGCTAAAGACATCTTAAATGACCCAATTTTGGACTATATGAGTTCAAATACACTTTAGGCCCAAAGTAAAGACAAGTTATAGACAAACCCTAGTATTTCAACACACATTTTATAACACCCTTTCCTACTTTTCATAATTTAGAATCCCTAAAACATTTTCACTCTTTTCATTTTCTTGGAGCCGACCTACTCGGTGTTCTGCGGCAAACTCCCGCTAGACGAAACCCTAAACTAGAGTAACCAACAACGATGCCCAAAGAGAGTTTCTGTGTTACACCTCGAAAAATTTCATGTCGTCGTATGGTGGATAGACTAATGCAGGGTGAGATGAATACGATGTCCTTACAAGTAAGAAAGGTTACTTAACGGTTCTAATTAAGATTCCAAAGACTTTTGAAGCAAGAGAAAGAAAGTTAGTTGAAGAATGTTAAGTATAAGTTGTGTTTTGAAAGGGGTTGCAAGTACCGAGATAATATTGATCCAATGATGTCTTGAGGAAAAGTTATAACACTCCTTAAGTTGTTAATGAACTGCTAAACAAGTGCTAAGAAGGTTCCATAAGAATTGGAGATCAAACGAAACGACGGAAATAATTTCAGAAAAGTGCAGTTATACGACCACTTATACAGTCCGTATAACTTTATACGGTCCATATAAGGGCCCGTATAACCCAACAGAAAAGATATTTTCCCTTATGGGAAATACGGACACTTATACGGATCGTACAAGGGTCCGTATAAGTCCCGACGGGCAAAAAAATTTCCAAGTATAAATACATGTTTCCACTTCTAATTTTTCATTCTTCTCACTTCTCCACTTCTCTCTAAGTCTCTAGAATATTCCACACCCTTCACTCACATAAATTCAAGGGAAATTAAAGATCAACTTCATCAATCCAAGGAAATCAAGTGTAAGGAAGCTCTCTAGAGTTGCTAGAAGCCAAGAAATTCTTTGGAAGTGGAACTAGGGTTATCCAAGTGAAGTACTTTCATCAAAAGCCCATTCCTACACCACCGAACACCACTCACTTATCCGGGGCCGCGACGGGTATCCGGGGCTAACCACCGAACACCACTCACTTACCTGCTTATCTGCTATTATTCATACTATATGCTCATAATCATGTAAAAGCTGAATTTTCGAAGTACATTTACTTTTATAAACATAAGCCCTTCGGCTATCCAAAATAATATATACATGCGTATACATAAAAGCCATGGGACCGGACTACCCACCTGCGTATCTAGGAACCTCTCTTTGGAATACTAGACATACGGACGGGACGGGACCCCGTCATGCCCAAAAACATGAATATACGATATATATATATATATATATATATATATACCAAAAGAGAAATCTGTGGCACTTCCGAATATGGAGTGCTCTCAAATCAGCTGCTAGCTCCTATGAGTACGGGCCACCTCCTGTCTACGTGGGCATGAACACGACGTCGAAGAAAGGACGTCGATGCGAATATTGTGCGAGTATGTAAAGCATAAACAATAATGAAGCATTAATAAGCGAGGAGGCATAAAGCAAGGAGCAATCAGAATCGATCGAATCATAAGGATGATCGTAAATGCGACTTACTTTCGTACTCATCATCATATCATATATACATACACGTAATAATCGCCCGACCATATAGGTGCGGTGTAATAATCAATATCATTAGCATCATCAATAGCACTGCGTCCGGGCATCTGCGTCCGGGATTTTATCCCATGCCGCCCACTAGTGGTGTACGCCCATGCCATTTGCGCATGGTGTGTATAGGCCCCGCATGGCGGGATTTGCCCGCCACATAGGCGCGGTGTGATATCATCGTATACTCATTACATCATGCTTATCATAACATGCTTATCATAGTATGCTTATCATAACTCATCATGGTATGCTTGACATCATATACTTATCACAATACATGCATAGGGACTCTTAGCTATTCATACTTTATCGGGGTGACGTAAGGTCGTGGACCCCCGATGTCATTATGATCATTCTTACGTATTCTACCTCACCTTGAAGGAACAAGCATAAGGTGAGTGTGCACAAAGGTCAATATCATTAAATGACATAAATGTCATCATTAGCTTCTTAGAGGCATCATAACATAGGATATAGCATTTCTAGACTTTAGCTTGCTATCATCATTTTCGTATTCATCTTATATTTCTTATCTCGTATAGCTATTCATGAGAGAGGACTCTTAACTTTCTTGGAGATGGAACATTCATGGTAAAAGAGGAAATTCATGCCATAGGACTCATGCCTTAGAAGGAAAGGGATTAGCCTCACATACCTTTGCCGCTTAGCTACTCTATCGCTTGTTCGTTCTCCTTAATGTGCTTGTCTATACCTTCAATGGAATTCATATCGACATTAGCTATGTCATCGTAAAAACACACTTACTAAAGCTATAGAAATTTGGGCGACGCTTCCTTTGTTTATACTACTTTCCGCCATATTCCATATCAACTCCCAACATTCATAATAATCATCACAATATGATTAACAACAATCATCATTCATTCATATGATTCGCATTTCATAATTCACCTCAATTTCCCATAATCATGACTAAAAATCCATCGTCATATTCTTTCGTATCCAACACTCATTTCATGTCTATAGGTCATTTATAACACATTTATATCACAACCCAACAACATTCATGATTCAATTCCAACTATGTCTCAAAACGTCACTATTCATCATTCATAACCCATTTTGCTATCCTCTTTTAATGACCAAGTATTTCAACTCCCAAATACCTTAAACAACATATAAATATCATGAATCTTACCTTAGATGTTTTAGGAACAAGCCTTGGTTGCTAATACTCCTCTTTGAGCAAAACCCTAGTTTTTCTCCATTTGGATTTCTTGACTTGGATGATCTTTGATGATTTCCTTTACTCTTGATTCACTTATTTGATGTTGTTGATCCTCAAATATCCTTGAAAACTTGTGTAATAAATGTAGAGAGAGATTCTAGAGAGAAGTGGTGTAGTGTAGAAAATGAAATAAAATAAGTCTTGGTCCTCATATTTAATGAATTGGAAATACGTCTTCGAGGTGAGCAGTGGTCGTCCATAGAGGTTTACGGTCCGTATTCCACTTTACGGACCGTACCTCGTGGTCGTCTTTAACCTTAAGCAGAACCAGAAACTTTGGCAGCACGCATGGTGATTTACGACCATGGTTTACGGGCCGTATTTCACTTTACGGTCCGTCCACGGGTCGTATTTTAACCATTTCTCCTTTGGCGAAAAGTTGAAACCTTTGCATGCCATTTTACGACACGGCTATTTACGGACCGTATTCACTTTACGGTCCGTATTTGGACTTCATGACTACGGGCGCTTTTTGCCACTTTCAACTTTTCACAATTCTAGACTTTTTATTCTATTCATTCCCATCCATTTACATACATTGCCCATGAAACATATACACTCGCACTCCTCGCTCCCATCACTAGCTCGTCCACGTGCGTACCAACGGGAAATTTTTCGAGGTGTAACAATGAGCCTAAGTCTAGAGATTCCAAAGCCTATGATATGATATTCTTATGAAGCTAATGATTCCTTGATATTATTCATTGTTGCTAGACTCACCTTATAATGCTAGTTCCTCTAAGGTGGGACATGATGATTATGACTGCTCCATAATGGAGTCGGGGGTTCTCGACCTTATGCCACCCCGATAGAGTCGTAGTATTTAATTGATTCCTAATGCATGCTTTATGATAAGATTATGATGATGAGATTACACCATGCCTAATTGGCCGGACATGACACCGCTAAGGCGGGCTGCTTATGATTACACCGTGCCTAGTTGGCCGGACATGACACCGCTAAGGCGGGTTGCTTATGATTACACCGTGCCTAGTTGGTCGGACATGACACCACTAAGGTGGGTTGCTTATGACTATACCGTGCCTATTTGGCCGGACATGACACCGCTAAGATAGGTTTCTTATGATTACACCGTACCTAGTTGGCCGGACATGACACCGCTAAGGCAGGCTACTTATGATTACACCGTGCCTAGTTGGCCAGACATGACACCGCTAAGGCGAGCTGCTTATGATTACACCATGCCTAGAAGGCCGTACATGACACCACTAGTGGGCGGCGTGCGATAGTTACCCGGACGCGGGTTAACGATGATAATATATTTGATATGCATAACATGTGTTTTCCTTTAAAATTTAAGAAGGTTATATCTTCGCCTCATGTTTCATTATTTCTATATTATGCTAGTATTATTCATGCCTTACATACTCAGTAAATTTTTTCTACTGACGTCCTTTTGTTTTTGGACGCTGTGTTCATGCCCACAGGTAGACATGGAGACGGTGCAGACCCGTAGGAGCTTATCAGCGGATTCACAGGAGCACTCCACTACTTCAGAGGTGCTACTTATGGTCATATTCTTTTGTGTATATATTTGGGGTATGATGGGGTCATGTCCCGTCCTTATGTCTCAATACTCTAGTAGATGCTCGTAGATACGAATGCGTGGGTAGTTGTTGCCTTACGGATACATCAGTGTATGCTTTTGTATATCATTTTTCCAGCCATGAGAGCTTATGTATATTTGTGTATTACCTTGGAGATTATATGTGTCCAGGATGAGTATGATGATTAGCGTAATGAGTGGTGCTCGGTAGTTAGCTCCGGGTACCCATCATGGCCCCCTAGTCGGGTCGTGACATCTACTCTACTTCTTTCTTCTTCTTTTGCTCGAATTTTCGATGATAGCTAGTGAAAATTTCAGATTTGGCCGATATATTATCCAGTCACGCATCACTACTGCTCCACGTTTCACCACTTTTTCCCCCTTACTCCGTGTTTTTAGCTGGAGTTTTTTGTTGAAATTTCATCGGTCATATCGGTTTTTGTTTGTTGGTCATAGTTGTTTTCCAAATCTGGAAATTACCCCTACCCCACTATCGTTTCTATCAAATACAGATCAAAATCTCTTACTCACATCATATTTTCTTTATCTCCTCTGCCCTCACATTGTCACACAGCCTGAATCTCACCTGAAACAAAGTTAAAAACTTTCAGATCTAACTTTCTCACTTATCATTTTCTTGGAGAACAACCGACTCATCCTTTTTCTTCAGCAAAACAACGCTGGAGCTCCAACGAAGTAGAGTACCTTACTATGCACAAACCACTACTCGTCCCCTCTCCTCTGTCTCTTTCTTCTTCATTTCTTTGAATCTCCGATGATAGGGGGAGAAAATTTGAGATCTGACTGGTATTCACTAGAATCTGATCACATACCACCACTGCTCTATGTTTCACCACTATTTTTTCCCTTCCTCTGTGTTTTTGGCCGAAGATTTTGCGACATTTGGACAGTGGTATCATTCTTTGTTTGTTGGCCATAGTCGTTTTCCATATCTTGAAACCACCCCTCCCGCAATCATTTTCCGATCAAACACAGATCAGAATCTCTACTCATGTCCTCTTTTCTTTATCTCCTCTGTCCCTCACATCATCACACCGACGTGAATCTCACCGGATATATATTTAAGACTTTTGGATCTGACTTTATCTTTTTTCATTTTCTTGGAGAATAGCTGATTCAGCCTTTTTCTCCAGCAAAGCAATGTCGGAGCTCCAGCGAACTAGAGTAACCAACAAAAATGCACAAATCACTGCCCGTCCCCTCTCCTCTGCCTCTTTCTACTTTGTTTTCTCGAATTTTAGACGATAGCCGGAGAGAATTTCAAATTTGACCAGTAGAATCCGGTCATGCACCACCACTGCTTTGCGTTTCACCACTGTTTTTCCCTTGCTCCGTATTTTTGGCTGGAGCTTTCCGCTGAGTTTTCGTCGGCCGTATAGTTCTTTGGCAACCCCTCCCACGCCATTATTTTTGGTCAAACAAAAAGCGAATCTCTACTCACATCCTCTCTTCTTTATCTCTGTCCCTCGCATAGTCACACCACCGCGAATCTCACCACAAACACTCTTAAAACTTTCAGATCTAGCCGAAAAAACAACCGGATCTGAAAGTCATTGCCGGAGAATATATATTTTTCGGCCAAATTTGTCGTCATTTATACGTTGCGTAAGTATTGTATATAACTATATAATATGTGTATATTTGGTGTGTATACATTATACCCTGAGTATTCATTAATTATATATTTATTATACATCATTTATACAGAAAAATATAATAAGGTTTATAGAAAATGTATAATATATAGTTTGGCTACAATATATCTTTTGATTTTATGTGCCCATCTGGTTGTCAATATTTTTACTGGATGGGCTACTTATGTCCTTGCCCCTAAATTTTTTTCTCAAATAATTTTAACACGTAAATTCCACTAATTCACCCCTGGAACTCAACTAATCGTAATAGAAAATGCGAGACAATTTGCTAATTATAGGGGAATGAGTAGACTAAAAGTCTAATGGATGATAAAATTGATCAATTTAAAATAGTATAGGGGCATATTTAAACTTTTTCCTTTTAATAAATATTGGAACACACGACTTAATCAAGAAATTTTAGGGAAAACGGTTCAAATCAACTAATTATATTCTATTTTCCTCTAATTTTCTTGATTTGTGGGCAATTTTTCAGGCTTGACAAATATATCCATGATTACTTGATTAAGAAGGGGATGATTAAGACTGCTGAGACATTTGCTGGCGAAGCTAATGTTATTAATCCCATGGATGTTGGTAAGTCTTTTCTTTTTCTTTGAAAACTATAATATAATAGTGATTATCATTCAATTAAAAGTTGTCTTCACGTGACGTAATAGTGGGTAGGACCATTTCTTTTCCCGTGGTTCCTATCTTGGCGTTGAGTAAATACGGGATGCTTCGTTTTAATTTGAAGAACTTTGTTATTTCTTTGATTTCATTTTAATTTTCGTATTGAGTTTGACTGGACACAAAGTTTAAGAAATAAAGAAAGCCTTTTAACACAAATTTAATTGATACTCCCTCTAACCGAATTTACGTGTCGGGGTGGGGGTGGGGGAGGGGTGGTGGGTAGAATTTAAGAAAGAAAGCAATATTATGCTTACTGATTATTGACAGATATGTGAACTGATTACTGTGCTTTAATAGTGATTATCTTTCAATTAAAAGTTCTCCGTGTTAGAACGGTCTACAAAGAAAAGAGGGAATGGTTTTAAATTTTGTGGTGCACTTATCTAAGTTCAATCTTTTCTCGAAAGTGCTTTTCGTGTTTCTAAAATTATATTAATTGCTCTTCTTTATTTTGGAGGGATATGCACGTCAAAGTGACTGATCATTTTATTTGTGAAGCGATGTGTTAGTGTACCATTATTTAATTATGCGATTTGTTTCAGTTATCAAATCTCCGGAGGGATTTCTGGCGGAATGGTGGAATGTATTTTTTTTTTTTTTTTGATATACATCCCAAGAATCCAATGTTGAGGTGTTTCCTAAACTTTTCTGTCACGACCCAAAATCTCAAGTCGTGATGGCACTAGTCCCATCGTACTAGTAAGCCAACACAGCCATAATTAAAGCGAAATCTAAGTGCAGAAATAAAGCATACAAGTCATTTCATAAGTCATAATAAATCTCGAATAAATTACTAAGTAGTTATTACAATAAAACCCCCAAAATCTGATGTTACCATAATACAAGGACCAACTAAGAGCAATAAGAGTCTAATACATCACAAGCTATCTGAACATAGGGAAGACAGTGAAATAAAGATAAGGAAAAATCCGGAGCCATCCAGAAGTCATGGGGCTCACCCCCAATCTCAACGAACAGCTCTAACAGGGAACTTGGTAGTTGAGGCCTCCACTAGTGCTAGGGATCGAGTTTGCATACAAAGAAAGGTGCAGCAAGTGTAGTGTGAGTACAATAAACAACGGATACTCAGCATGCATCGTTGATCGACCCTTTCCAGAACGGAGACGAGGGTTGGTCTGAGATGCTATGACCATACTTATCCGCCATTATTCCTAGTATAAGAAAAGCATAATAACAGCTAAACCCCCATCACAGATAGATTTCAAGAAAAGGCCAACAAATACCAATAATCACAACAACAGCGTAGAAACGACCCTTTTCGGAATGGAGATGAGGGTTGGTCTGAGACGCTATAACCACACTTATCCGCCATTATTTCGAGTATAAGAAAGCATAATAATAGCTAAACCCACATCACAGATAGATTTCATGATAAGGCCGACAAATACCAATAATCAAAACAACAATGTAGAAAATGGATGAATGATATGAAAATGCAATGCAAGGCCTTTGTTTCCACTTCCCGATATACACACGCTTGAATATTAATGAATCGTGACCTATTGGGGGATTATGAGGCCCATATATCGCCGCTTCAGTAGTTTCCTTAGATCACGGCCTCAATCATATCATGTCTCAATAACCTGTCTCATAGCCAACCGGGCTCAAGTGCCAATATAATGTGCCAACCTCATCACCTGTCCGGAACAAGATCCCATAGGACACATAATCGTATCCTCAAATGATATGCATGAATACATGTAAAGTATGAATATGGCATGTATCAAATAAAGAACAAGTATAAAAGCATGGAATCCATTCTCATGTTCATAATACCATAAAGGCTTCACTTTTTTACTTGTTTTCACTTCAACGAGGACATATGTATGAGTGATATGCACACGAACGGACAAGACAGACAATAATAATTATAAGAGACATAAAGTACAGGCACCGGACCTGAATTACGGATCTGAAAGGATCATACTATTCTATCAGCTAATGCCCAATCATGGCATTCAGACCAACTATACAATTGAAATAGGAAAAATACCCAAACACGATGACCGATGTACGATACTAGTGCTTATCACCTCACAAGTATTGGAACCCCCATTAATTCGCCCTAAATCCCTCTTATTATGTTCATTTAAGCCAATACACACATATTGAAGAAAGATTTCAAGGTCATAACATGCCTGGTAGGCCGAATCTCGAGTCACGATGCTCCTTGCCACTCCGAGAAATCCCCGAACAAACAAAGCCTAAACAAGTACGGAATATACGTTAGAACACGAGTCCAACAATATCCATATTGCTACATAATCCAAAATCCCCAAAAAAAGCCCTAAAATTAGGATTCCGAACCCAAAAGGGAAAATTAGTAATTGAGCCTAAAATAATGATCCTTATGCTTCATATAACTTATATACCAAAAATCATCCATAAACAACTACGTATCATGTTTAATTGATCAATTCTCAATTTGGGTTCCCAAAACCCTTCCATAAACCTGTAAATTTCAACATTCTAAGCATGGATTAAAGATCTAAATCATTGAAATAATCATAAAACAAAGTTAGGACACTTACCCAATGATTCCTCCTTGAATTTCCTTCAATTCTCCGCCAATAATGCTCAATGGGATTCTAAAGAAAGAACACATTAAAGACTACATTCTGTACAGTGATTCACGCTCCTACTAACTTAAGTTCGCCCGCCGCACATGCACCGGCGGACAATTCCTCGCCTCTTCGAAGTCCTCACAAAATATCACCGGGCTCGTCACAAGGCGGAACAAGGTTTCCCTGGGGCACGCGCGCTGCAGAAATTCTTTGCGGGTCCGAGGCAGTTAGCAGTCTCGCTCGGGCAAGCCTTCCACTTTAGCTGGAGCATGTTCATTGTGGGAGGGACAGCTCGCATATCGAATACACTAGAAACGAGAAAATCTAGTTTTTGACCCCTTTTTCCCGAAATCCCCCCGGGGCTCTCCCAACCCCCAACCCCCTATTTTACCCCAAAAAAACGGCGAAATCTGACCCTCAAAATTCCAAAAAAGGGGCCCACCGTCACCCGAACGGGGGGAAAAAACCCAAATTTCCCACGGAAGATCAAAAAAGGCCCCAAAAATTTTGGGGCCCCAATCAAACACTCAACAAATTTTTTTTACTCCAAAACTAATGA
>NC_081350.1:5198289-5205212 GCF_029784015.1 Lycium ferocissimum
GCTTGTAGTCACGAGGTTAATGTACATAAATATATATAATGAATGTAATGCATGACTAGGCTGTATGCATAGAACTGGCTACATAAGACTGGACCCATGAATAGAAGGATTACTCATAAATGGGGTACATGAACATCAAAGACCGAAGTACTCCTAATACTTCTAAGAGTAGAGTAGTATGGAAATACTCGCGTACTGGATCATATCAGAGGATCATGCCAAAAAGAAGGAAGGAATGGACTTAACATACCTTGGAGTATACGCAATCGCCCAACTTCTACCTCTTGAACATGCAAGTTTACAATTAAGATAACACAGGGCTTAATTAGACTATTTACTTCGCTTACTAACCATCCTCAAATGCGTATAAAGCTCAATGTAATATAGACAATAATTTCTTTGTAAGCTTACAACTCTCCAACTCCTCATTCGATTCCACATCAACTACAATACTCACATCAACAATGATAACACACACACACACACACACACTGTTACACCTTGCATTTTGAGCCATTGGATATTCCGAGTCAATGGCGGAAAGTTTAGGGCAAGGTCATTTTTCGGTTCCGTTGTAATGCGTAAGTCGTTGGAAAATATTATTAGTGTGGAAATATTGAGGAAGATCGAGGGCAAAAAGGGAAATTTGCAAAATGGCATTATGGTAATTTTGTAAAAAGGCTAGGGCAAAATGGTCATTTCGCGAAAGTTCAAGAAAGTTCAAAAGGGACCATGTTGGCCATGTAAGGAAAAAGGATGACTAAAATAATTCATCCTTAAAAAGAATAAAAACTCTAGAGAAAGGAAAAAGAAAGAAAATTCTAGAAATGAAAAGGAAAAGAAAGAAAAATCTAGAGAGGGGCATGTGCCCCTCACATGCATGCAAAAGGATATATATATATATATATATGAGCTCACTTTGTAATTGAAGAGCAAGGAAAGAAAAAAAAAAGATGAAGAGAGGAGAGACTTAGGGGGGTTCGGCCAAGGGGCCAAAAATCCAAGACCAAGAATCTTGCCCCAAAAATTTATTTCTTCATGTATTCTTACCAATTTGGAGGTGCTCTTCAACGTGGAAGGGTTGTTGGAGCAAGAAAAATATTGGTTTGTGCAAAGGAACAAGCTAGCCGTGGGGGGAGAAGTGGAAGGAAAGGTAAGGTTCAACTTCATTTTTCATGTGTTGTGCATGATTTGTATATGTTATGAAATGTAGAAATGAAAGAAGTTTGTGAACATATGGTGTTGTGTGTGAAGTGGTAGTGGTGGCCGTATGTGAGATGGCCGTGCATGTGTGTGTGTGTTGTGTTGTGTTGTGTTTGGTTGTTGTTGTAATGTGTTGAAACTAATGAAATTCATGGAAATATTGATGTGGTGTTGTAGCCATGCATGTTGGTGTTGTATGGCAGGTGCGAGTGGAGTTGGCCGAATAGAGGTAGTGAGGTGTAGGTATGATGAAATGATTTTACTTAGTTTTGTGTTTTCGTGTAATGTCGTGAAATGGATGAAAATTCATGAAAAGTGTGTGTTATGGTTAATAAAATGGTGAAATTTGGTAAGTTGTGGCAAATTGAATTTATTTGATATTTTAGTTGTTGTTGTAGACTATGTGACATAGAATGAAAGCGGTTGTTGAAGTTAATGTATATGCACGATAACGGAATGCATGGTTGTGGGTGGAGTTGGAGGTTTCGGGTAAGATAGTATGTCAATTAAGTTGTTGGAATATTATGTGAATTCAATTGAATCAAATTGAATATATTGAAATGTCATTGAGTTATATGATAGAAATTGTTGGTGAAAGAATGTATCGTGGATTGAGTGTTGATACTTTTGTTGATAGTTTGGCGGGTTGAATTCCGGGATTGTTGTTGACAAAAATTAGCCGAGTGAGAATCTCGGGGGATGCCGTATTCTGTGAGAGGTATAAAATCGCCGAAATTTCGGTAGCCTAAAAGTGAGCTTCGTATGAAGAATTAAAGGCAAACACAAGTCGATGAATCTAATGATCATATGGATCCTTTTGAATGTAGATAAGCAAGTTGGGATGAACAAGTGTAGCTAGCAAGGCGGCATATGTATGTGAGGCTTACTTTTCTTTTTATGGCATGTCTTAGAGCTAATAAGTTGTGATATAATGTGTACTTGGGTAATTTCCGCTCGAGTCCGTTTATGATTCCGATTTATGTCATATATAAGCATGTTAGTATCATTAAGTCGTGTATGTTTGATAAATGAGTAAGTACAGGAGGTTCTGTAACTAAAAGAGTTCTGTAAGTACGAACACTCCTAACTTCGGTACGTTATCTCGATTTTGATTCGAAGTGGGCCCACGATTTCCGACCCCTCCCTTATGTGCGTCTGTATGGTATCTGGTGTGGTTATCGCTTCTGATCCCCCGAAAGTTCTGTATGATTAAACGTTCCTTACTTCTGTAATTGATCTCGGATTTTTGCGTTGGAAAGTCGGTTTGATATGATATGCTTTGACCACCTGATCTGATACGTCCCCGGCGTTATGACACGATAATTGTAACGTCCGAGAAGGGGATTGATCTCGAAATTTGCTTCGAGCTTCGATATCGGTAAGAATATTCGTTTGTCGAGTCTTGATTTATATGCATATGTTTCCGCACTACTTCCTCTCGTGCAAGGCTCAATGTATCTTTCCTTGCGTCCCGGCCTGAGGTTCGATACGTTACGCGCGCATTACGCTCGCACCCGTCACGCGCGTCTACCACCGCGTCCCGGGCCGTGTTCGTTATCGTGCACCTACTTCGCACACCACCGCGTCCCTCATAAGCGGGCGGGCCTGCGTTTTATGATATTATATTATGATGTGATGTTATGGGGTGGTGGCCGGATGGCATTTGATCTGTTCCGTTGACCGCGTCCCGTACTGTAGGCGGGGTTCGTGCACGCGCCCCTCATGGAGGGTCGGGGTTCGATATATGTACGCTACGCGTTCGATTATATGCATATCTCGATAAATGATTCTCGATTCCGTTACCGTGTCCTCAAAAGGCTTCTGTGGATCCGTTATCCGCATACGGGAATGATCCGTTTCAAAGAGGATCCGTATGTTACGTCGCATATGAACCCGATTTGCACGCATTCGTACGTCCGCGGTCCGCGCAAGACGTATGATATGTCTCTGGCATTCTGTATGATCTGCAGTCTGACATTATGTTCGCTCTGCACCCCCGATTCTAATTCTGGTTCTGTCTGTATACCTTTGCACATCTGCTCTGTTCACGAAACGTCCGATGTACTCGTATGTCTGCCCCCGACTACGGGTTGTCTGGCACGTCTGAGTCCGTTGATGTATTTCGGTACGTCCGATTCTCGATCCCGTCCGTGCATGCCTTCTCGCACCTCCGACTCGGTCTACGTCTCCGTCCGATACATTCGCCTATGTTTACGACTAAGGTCCCGTCTCGTTACGGTCTGTGTACTAAGTACGATTACGGTTCACATCATACTTCTGTACTTTAGGTTTGACTATGATTTTGCTTACGCTTTTCTGGCTTTGCATACTCAGTACATTTTTCCGCATCGACCCCCGTTCTTCGGGTGCGTTTCATGTCGCGAGTACCCGCGCATGAGTTGCCAAGATGTTCCGGTATGATTGGTGAGCTCCAAATCCTTCTCCGGAGCACCGCCGAGTCGCAGTATGTACGTTATGTCTTCCGATGGTACAGAGACTTTGCAGACAATGGTGTGGGTATAGAATGTCGTTGTGTGGGCGGCTTCATCGGCCGACGTCTTGTACAAAGGTTATGTATAAATTTTGTCGCATTACGTATTTTATTTGATTTAGTATGTATTATGTTTACGGTATGATTAGAAAAAAAAAATTGTGTGCGATAAAGGTCTGCGGGTTCGCTCGGCCTTAAATCGAGGTCGAGTGCCCGTGACACACACACACACAGATATATATATATATATCAAAATATATTCAAATCCATTCCCAATCATCTCTTAAAATAACCCTAAGTCACTATCTTTCATCCACTTACCACTTCCACAACTATCCTCTCTTTACTTAGAATCACTAAAACTCTTGATATTCAACTTAAATGTAAGGGTAGAAATCAATTACATACCTTGAAGGGTCAAGGATCCCAAGAATCACTTCAACTTCAACTCCCCAAACTTCACAACCTTGAAGAAACCTTAGAAGCAACCTTCTTCTTCTTCACAAGCTCGGGTTTACGGGGTCCGGGTCTTGTCGAATCTTCACTAATATGATGGAAAATATTGGGAGAGCATATATTAGTGTTTTCTAATTTGGAATGGAGGAAAAAAATATAAAGTAGGGGCGTAAACCACCTATTTATACTCGAAATTAAAAAGGCTACAGCGGTTCGGTTCGATGAGCGGGTCGACGACCCGTCGACATGTTGACGGTCCGTCGACTTGCTCTGTCGACTTATGCCTGTAGATGCATGGCTATGGAATCCTGTTGAAGCCGCACGTCGATGGTCCGTCGAACATGTCGACGACCCGTCGACGATGACTGGTGTCTTACAGATTTTTCTGATTCATTTCAGATCACGTCGATTTGATTTATTCAACTTCTAACTCTATAAATTGCTAGGAATATCTGTTGTTCAACTTCTAACTCTATAAATTGCTAGGAATATCTGCTGGTACCCTTGTACACGGGGTAAGATATTTTCTACCTCCAAACTGGGGCTCGGGTCTCTATTCCAAGGGCATACTCAACTAGAAAGCCATGGGTTCTACCACTACAAACACGAGGGGTATAACCATTCTCACCACAATTGTGATCAAAATATAGATCACAATACATCGAATAATGGCAATAAGCCCATATTGTTACTCAATCAATAGCATATAGGAATTCCAACCACACATTATGCCCAAAGACTAGACATGTTTTCTCCTATCAATCTCATTACACATCCAATCAACTAATCAAAGTCTAACTCAAGTAGACCGTAACCTGCCTCAACTGTAGAGCTGGAATAATGAAAATTACTCCGCCATAGCCTTCCCCTTACGTAATGCCTCGTGACACTGAACGTCTAGCAATTAAGATGCTAAATAAGTCACAATCAGTCTAGTCAACAATATCAATTCAATGAACACTCTTCCACTTTACCCCTTTCTAACGGGTGAATGCTTACTAGGTGTAAATCAACCTAACATTGGCCTTAACAACCATAAACTATCAATTTATAAGGTTATTCAATCAAATTATCACTTACAAGCAGTTTCTATGGTCAAGCTAACATCTTTATGAAATCCTAACTCTCAATTCACTTAGTTCATGCCTCTAACGGTTCAATTCTTGATTGGAGAGTGATAACCCAAGCCTTTAGAAGATAATCATACAATAATATTCACAACCCACAACTATTAAAGGTTTATTAAGTTCTAGGGTTACTAGTCTCAATTCACCAGTGTAGACCTATTAGAATTATGATAATCTTAGAGATGAATGCGTAATGAAGGAAGGAATGGTTGAGACTTACCTCTCAAGAATATTCTTGCCCTAACTTTAGAATTTCGCCCTAAGTGCTCCTTGAAAACTGTTTTGGAGTTTTATGAATAAACAATTCGGACTAAGTGTTTAAAACACGGCTACTGTCCCCATCGACCGCTGTAACGGCCGTTCTGCCATTGCGGCGGTCTCGCTATAGCGGGCGAGTGCCCGCTGTAGAGGACCAACTAAAAACTTCCTCCGCTGTGGTGAGCCTGGTCCCGCTACAGGGCAAGCACTGCTCGCCATAGCGGACACCTCAAATCCCGACTGACCACGGCGGCGAGAGACCAGCCGCTACAGCGGCCCCGCCGTAGCGATACTTTATCCGCTACAGCGGTTCCACTAAACCACTGAGCTCACTAATTTCCACAATTTTCCATTCTACCACACAACACTTCATCTGAGGCCTCACAAACACAAACAAAACATGCACATTAATGTAATAACACCATACAGACTCACACGTGGCCTCGAAATCCCCAACGGAGGTCTAATTTCTGACGTCACCCCCAATGGACTCAATAAAATCAAACAATAATCGCAATAAGCCAAGTTTTCAGTTCTTAGACTTCTACATTTGAGTTTCTATTAGCTCATTCTACCATTGGAAGGGTTCTATTTGGTAGGGTGATCCTAGATTTTTCATAACGACCAGGAGGGTCGTTACATCAGATACAAATCAAAACACTGTTCATCCCCGAACGGACAAGGATGAGGAATCTAGGAAAAGTACCTGTTTTGGAAAAGTTGAGGATACTTGCTATGCATATCCAATTATGATTCCTAAATAGCTTTCTCAACTGCGTGATTCTTCCACTGAACTTTCACGAAGGCTATTTCCTTCGACCTCAACTTACGAACGTCTCTATTAAAGATAGCAATAGGCTCATTGTTACACCTCCCATTTTATTTCAAGTAGATTTTGGCTTATTGGCGGTGTATACCCTCGGTTCGGTAGTTCGCACCAGAGCTTTACTCACGAGATATTTTGCATTGTATGTGTACAGGAATATAAGTAGTCATCCTTGACATTACAGGGGTAGCTAGAAGTGAAACGAATCGAATCGGAGCAAAGCGAGCGAGTTCGATACTTCTTTGAAACCGGTCGACGTCGACGAGCCGTCGACACGTCGACGAGCTGTCAACAGGCACCGTCGACAGGGTTCAGAACTCAGACATTTCAGGTGGTGGTTCGACGGCTACGTCTACTGACCGTCGACACTTCGACGACCGTCGACACGTCGACGACCGTCGACCGGCGCGTCAACTTTCAGCGAACTTTGGAAGTTTCCGGCCCTGTCTATAAATATAAGAACCCACATTTTATTTCATTATTCTTAAAGGGGATTTATTTTCTAAACCCCCCAAAAACCCCCCCTCTTTTTTTTCCACAATCTAAAAAACTTAAAAATTAA
>NC_081350.1:5205312-5214699 GCF_029784015.1 Lycium ferocissimum
TCCCTTATATAAAAATGCAATTCAGCCCGACACGGGAATATACGACCAACATACAGTCCGTATAAAACATACCGACCGTATGTTGGACCGTATAATTGGTCCAAAGCCTCATGCCATTCCGGGGTCAAATCTACGGCTGGACATACGGCCAAAGAGATTTTACACGGCCGCATGTCTCGGCCGTATGTTTGCCCAAATTCTTCGAGTTTTGATTCGTCGACTCGCTTGATCTCCGATCCTTATGGAATCTTCTTAACCCTTGTTCAACACTTCAATACCATTCGAAGGGACGTTATAACTCTTTCTTGGGACATCATTAGGGCATCATTAACTCAATGCTCATAATTCTCGTCTGATACACTAACTTAAGTCTCGCTTCTCTTAACAACTTTCTTTCCTCAAGTCTAATGCCTTTGAAATTCTTAATTAGCATCATCACATACTAGTTCTTACTTGTCCAAACCTCGTATACATCATGTCCCTCGTTAGTCTATTCACTGTATGCTAAGGGGAAATTTTCGAGGTGTAACAAAAAGGGGTTGTATGAAGTTGTTGTTATGGATTGATTATGAAAAGAAGTTTTGGGATTGAATTGAGTATAGTTGGAATGTAATCTTTTGATTATGGAATCATTGATGTTTTATTGTGCTTTGGGAGTTGTTTTGAAGATTTGAGGGAGTAGAAGATATAGGGGAGATGCTGCTCGAATTTCGATAGATTCTAAAGGTGTTTAATTTGAAGGCTTAAGATAAGCACGTGACGATAAGCCTAACAATAGTATGAATTCTCTTGAATGTAGATTTACAAGCTCGGAAGGATAAGCATTGAGTAGTTAAGGAGACCCAAAAGGTATGTTAAGGCTAGTCCCTTTCTTTCTAAAGGCATGATTCTTTTATTATGAACATATATGTGTTTTCCATAACATCCTTATTCCCAAAAAGCTAGAAGTTCATGATTCTCAAAGTTCTTATGATGCCAAAGATAGATGTTTTCTATGATGACAATGATGATGATGATGATCCCATTTCTAGAAATTCCAAAGCTTATGGTTTTGATGCTATTACGAGATTATTGAGTTTATTTCATGATTTTCTTGATTTCATTCATTGTTGTTGATCTCACCTTATGATAATTGTTCCTTCAAGGTGAGATATAGCGATAACAATTGTTCCATAGTATAAATCGGAGGTTGCCGACCTTACGTCACTCCGATAAAGTAGTAGCTTTTATTTGGGCTCTCATGCATGCTACTTATACTATATATTTATATTATATACGTATATATGGGGCATGGGGAAAGGTGAGGCGTTATATACGCATAACCACCTGATCAGCTGGCATATTATGATATCGTCCCGGACACGGGATATATGGTTAAATGGATCGGGCTGTTCGTTCCTCGGTAACATATGTAATGATGATATGATATATAGATCGGGCTTGTCACGACCCAACCCCGTAGGCCGTGACTAGTGCCCGATCTGGGCACCCAAACACTTCCTCAGATAATATCAAACGCATCCAGGTATATAACAGAAGTTTAAGGGTCAGTGTTTCAAATTTATATAATTTGCGTAAAAATTTTTAGCGTAGTTTCCTTTATTTTACGGACTATCCAAAATAACCCTGCACGCAGAAAATACCAACAAAGGCTACACAGGGCCAACAGAGCAACATATATACATATGCGGGCCGACAAGGCTGTCGCGGCGAATGAAATCGCCCAAACACAACATATACAAACACAACTGTACGGAGGTAGGCACAACCCACAAACATGTCCACAGACCTCTAAACAGACAGACGGAATCAGATGGCGGGACAGGGCCCCGCCGTACCCCTGAACGAATATATACAAATGCACGAACAAATATATACCAAAAATATAAGCTCCGGAATGAGAGGAGCACTCCAAATAGCAGAAGAGGGTGTCCTAAACCGGTGGATCACCAAACTGTGCGTCTGTACCGCGGCATAAAACGCGACCCACCCGAAGAAAGCGGGGTCGCACGAAATATGTACTGAGTATGCAAAGCAGAAAATGTAGTATACAAATCTGAGTCACAATCGAAATAGAGGTACAGAAAGTAAATACATTTCCAAAATATCAAAGTGTTACTTCAAAATATAAATCATGCATAGGGCACAGGAAATATGGTCGCCCGCCTGTCGATGGCGCCATAACACAGCATAACACCAGAAAATTTCAAATCTCCGAATCTCCGTCACATATCATACACAGCATATCACCATACACAGCATCATACCAAATATAAGTGGAACCCGGCCCTCGAGCGAGGAACTCGGTGAACCATGAACACAGCATAACACCGGAGTATATCATAATGCGCACGACAACAGAACCGGCCCGAGAACCGGCGAACGATATCATAGTAGGCACGAGCGGAGTAGTGAGTAATCATATGCATAAAATCATTATCATAAATCCAAAAGATAAGTAAAATAGTCATATTCGAAATCAGAATAATAATTATTACTTTTTGTTTCAAAAGTTATCGAATTCACATAAAAGGGCATCGCGGGACCCACGGACGAGTATAGACCCGAACAGAGCCCGCCTATAAAAAACGTACTCATCCTATGTCATACAACCTCCTACAAAAATCTCAAAGCAATCCGAGCTTTTCTGTGAAAGTTATGAGCGTTTGAAATTTGGAATCGCTAAAGAATAAACTTTAAAACAAAAATCAGCTTTCATGTAATCTTTACAACTTATGAATTCCAAGAACATAAGGATCAATGTTTTGTCATGTCAACATAAGAATGCCAAGGAACAAGTGCGATTCATAAACATGCTCGGATTGCGAGAATAGAGTTTCCTCGAGGCTCGTATCATAGCCTACTTTAACTAAGGCATGCCAAGGAAAGAAGGTTACTTTACATACCTCAAACGCTCTCCAATATGATCCAAAATCAAGCTAAATCCAACCTATGATTCGGGCTGCCCACGATCTATAAACAAGCCATAAAATGCCAAACATTAGCTAAAGACTTTTTGGGCATTAAATTCTAATTTCGCCCTTAATTCTACAGAAATTTGGGCAGCATTTCCCCTGTAAATAGGCTACCCCGAGAATTTAACTCGGCCATATCAATCAACAACAACAACCAACCTAGCAACATTAATAATCAATCCGAAAGGTAATACAACATTACTAGCTCTCTTTTCCATCATTCAACAATCTTTCATAAATTCAATTCGACGACTTACATTCAAGCCAACGTCGATACTTATACATTCAAATATTAACCCGAACCCATACCAACAATATTTAAAGACATTCTAAGCAATTCATACAACATTTCCAACAACCCAAATTTTTCTCCAATTCAGCCGAAAACAACCCCCAAACCGAGAACCTCACTTCAACTTATTCCTCATTTTCAAATCATGATTGTATCCACAATTCACATTCTAACAATGCTATTTTCACCAACATACAAATTACATTAAATATACCAAAAATCTCCAATTCAGTCCGCAACAATCACAATATCAATTTGAGTCATTAAACATTCATTTCAAAAATAGAATTCATAACGACGACGACTAAAACATTAAGCGATATCAATTCGTTCATTGTCATATAATATGACCCATTTCGACCAACACTACACATATACATATATGGATGATTCTCAATCGTTCTTCACCTTACAATGATCATAATAAACTAACTAGGCATTAATTCATAGTTTCAACACAACACAACAAACACCCATTTGCACGGCTCAAGTATCACACACACAACTCACTTCCAACATTCCATATTTCATGATTTTCCTCCATTATAACATACTATAACAAGCATACAACCTTTATAACATACAAAACATAATCAAATCTTACCTTTTCTCTTCAATTCCAAAATATGCTAGGGTTCCCAAGGATGAAAAATAATGGATTGATCGCTCCAACGACACCTCCACGCTACTTAGGGACCTCAATATAGTGGGTTTACACCAAGGAATTAATTTTGGAAGAGCTTAAAATGGGGTTGATTTTCTCCTTGGGCTGGCCGAGAGCCTCCTTTTGTGGAGAGCTTCACTTCTCTTTTTTTTTTCTAAGTGTGGATGAAATGAGAATAAGACTAGAAGTCATCTTTTATCACTTAAATGAAGTGTACAATTCCCTTGGCCCACATTAATGTGTTGTTCCAATTAAAATTGAACACAATTTGTATGGGCCAACACCCACTATACACGGCCAACCATGGAAATTGTGGATGATTTTCAACTTCCAATTTTATCACTTTTGGTCCCAAATTTTTCTAATTGTTCCATACCAACAAATTCATGCACAACTTATATCTCAAAATAAAATCGAAGGTCAAAAATCCCGACCTTGCATCCCGGAACAGTTTTGTCCTTAACTTATCATAATTAATCCGGATTGTTCCAATGCACAAAAATACGGGTTCTAACAGGGTTGTACACTCCGTAGCACTATTATGTTATATACGTATGAAAAATGGTTTTTTAAAAGAAAGTAAGCAGGCATGGTTATCTCTTTATTTCATGTTATGTTCCCTATCTCTTGATATTTTATTATTCATGCCTTACATACTCAGTACATTATTCGTACTGAAGTCCTTTTGTTTGTGGACGCTGCGCTCATGCCCACAGGTAGGCATGGAGATGGATTAGATCGGTATGTGCTTTAGCAGCGTATTCTCAGGAGCACTCCACTTACTTCGGAGTTGCAGTCTATTGGTATTGGTCTTTATGGTTACTTGTATTCTATGTAGAGGCTCGTAGACATGTGTGTACAGTTAGACTTTTCATAACTCTGCCGGTTCATATTGTTGTATAATATTTTAGTAACCTTGTCGGCTGGTGATGATAGGCATAGTTATAGAGGATTATATAGAAATGTGTCGTTATGTTGTGATATATGTCCTTACAGATTATGATATCCATGATCTATCTTTATGATCCACCCAGAAATGATTGTGAGATGTATGCTTGGAGGTACTCGGTATGTTAGCTCCGGGTGCCCGTTATGGCCCTCTAGTTGGGTCGTGACATTGAGCTTTTGAAAGCTCTCCTCACACTATCAGATCACTGAAACGGTACCTTTTTCTGAGTCAAACGGGTCAACTGAGAAGCAATAGAGGCAAACCCCTTCACAAACCTTCGATAATAGCTAGCCAAACCCAAGAAACTACGAATTTCATTCACTGATGTGGGCCTAGCCCATTCCCTGACTGCCTGAATTTTTTGCGGATCCACCATAATACCCTCCTTTGAAATTACATGCCCCACGAAGGACACAGAAGATAACCAAAATTCACACTTGGAGAACTTATTATAAAACTTCTCCTCCCGCAATACCCCAAGAGCAACCGTCAAATGTTTCTCATGCTCCTCCTTACTTCTAGAATATACCAGGATATCATCGATGAACACTATCACAAAAGAATCTAAATAGGGATTAAAAATATTGTTCATCAGATCCATGAACGCAGCTGGAGCATTAGTAAGCCTGAAAGACATAACCAAAAACTCATAGGGTCCATACCTTGTCCTGAAAGCTGTCTTAGGAACATCTTCTGCCCGGATCTTTAACTGGTGATACCCTAATCTTAAGTCAATTTTAGAGAATACAGAAGCTCCTTGTAGCTGATCAAACAAATCATCAATACGGGGGATGGGATACTTGTTGCATATAGTAACCTTATTCAGCCGACGATAATCAATACACATACACGTAGACCCATCCTTCTTTTTAACAAACAACACTGGAGCACACCAAGGAGAGGCACTCGGGCGAATAAACCCCGTGCTCAAGAGATCCTATAACTGTTCTTTCAATTGCCTTAACTGTGCGGGCGCCATCCTATAGGGTGGAATAGAGATAGGACGAATCCCTGGGTCTAAATCAATCCGAAAGTCAATGTCATAGTCAGGTGGCATACCTGGTAAGTCTGCGGGAAACACATCCACAAACTCGCGTACCACTGGAACTGAATAAATAGGTGGAGTATCTGCCCTGATATCAAGGATATGTGCCAAATATGCTAAACAACCCTTCTCTACTAGCTTCTTAGCACGAATGAAGGATATAACTTTCTTAAGGAGAGGACTAAGGTTACCTTTCCACTCGAGTCTAGGTACCCTGGGCATAGCTAAGTTAGCAGTTTTATAGTTACAATCTAGAATTGCATAATGCAGGGATAACCAACTCATGCCCAATATGACATCAAAGTCTACCATGTCTAGGATCATTAAATCTGCTCAAGTGCTATACCTCATAAATGTAATTGCGCAAGAAGGGTAGACTCTATCTACCACCACCGAATCCCCGATCGGAGTAGATACATGGATAGGGGCATCAAGAGTATCACAAATCATATCCAAACCCACAAAAAAATATGAAGACACGTATGAAAAAGTAGAACCAGGATCAAATAAAACAGAAGCCATCCGGTCATAAATTGAGATAGTACCTATGATGACGGCATCGGAGGCCTCAGCCTCGGGTCTGCCTAGGAAGGCGTACAAGCGACCGTGATGATGTCAAGGAAGAAAATGTTTACATGATGAATATGACCATGATGATTCTATGATTAAAGGTTCCAAGTTTATGATTCCAGTGACGAGATGAGAACGTTAAGCTATTTCTTGAATTCTCAACTCTATTCATGAATAATGTCTATTTTTAAAAGATTCCAAGTATACGAAACGAGGCCTTATGATCCTGGTTTATGTTTTCTCATGATATTACTTTTCATTAATAGTCTCGCCTTATATTGATCGTTCCTTCAAGGTGAGGCAAGCGCCCATAGCTATTCTATAATATAATCGGAGGTTTCCGACCTTACGTCACTTCGATGGATACATGATTTTCTTGGGCTCTCTACGTGCTTATATGACCTATGTATATGAAATATGTATATGTACATGGGGTGGGGGGAAGGGATACATGGGAAATGGGAAGGGAACCATGTTTCATTGCCACCTAGTCGACCGGCTTATCATCCGGGATGCGGGATGCCGGACGCGAGATTTATGGGCGAGCGGGTATTTCGGCGCAATGTGGGCGAGCCGACGCTGTTCGGTGCTATGATACTATGATACACTATGATATGCTATGATACTATGATATGCTATGATATAACATGATATGACATAAATTCTACTTTCTATGTCTATGAAAAGAAATGTTCTCTTTTTCTAAAAAGGAAAAACAAGCATGTATGGTATCCAGCCAAAAGGGCATTCACATGTACAGGTTATCCTCTTATCTCATCGCATGTTCTACGATCCCATGGTATTGTTGGTCATATTTATATTCCTGTTTGTATTATTTTTCATGCCTTACATACTCGACATTGCTCGTACCGACCCCTCTTCTTCGAAATTTTTTCATGTCGCGCAGGTACACCCAGATGAACTGAATCTAGCATAGAGGGTGTTCCAGCAGAGTTGGTAGGCTCCACTTGTCCCGGAGTGCCGCCGAGTCAGAGTATAGATGTTATGATGCTTTGTTCGAAGTTAGAGACTTTGCAGACAGAGTCGTGGGTATTGGGTTGTCAGTCTGTAAGAGCCTCCGGCCTCGATATGTTCTTATGATTCGTGTCACGAGTCTTATGTAATACCGTATCTTACTTATGAAAAAAAAAATCTCTATGTACCCATTTCTAACTGATTCATAAGTTCATATGTGTAGTAAAGTCGGCGGGTTCGCTCGGCTCCGAATATGGGGTCGGTGCCCATCACACCCTAATAAGGTTAGGGTGTGACAAAGTGGTATCGAAGCAGGTCGGTCTAAGGGATGTACGCAAAGTCGTGTCCGGTAGAGTCCTCGTTTATGAGTGTGAAGCGGCCACATTTATAAACGGGAGGGGAGGCTGGGGCATCTAGGAATTGTTGACCTTCTTTACCGTCCTATGATCGTGCGATAGAGCCAAGTCCTAGGAAAATGGAATCTCTATCACGGGTTTTACCTACGACGGAAGAAAATGAGAAGCGATACGGAAAGTTACAGGGACGAGTATTAGAGGCTCTGTATGGTTGAGATGTGTCGTATACATATGTAAGCCTGCAAGGTATTGTTAATGTTTGCTGTGGGCAGATTCGAATAGTGAGAATCATAAAGGAGGCCCTACCAGGATGGGTACGTCTAAGAGAAGGAAGCGCGCGAAAGGAAATACGATAAACGAACGCAATAAGTGAGATGCGACGTTTCGAAAGGTTATGGATTTGGCATGGCGATGAAGGTACGGTCACTACCCTCGGAAATCTGGAGGCCCAGGACAGGGAATAGTCATACACACAAGTGGGAGGTGAACATTGGGAACCAAAAAGGGCAAAACAGTAATTGTAAAAGAAACGACGTGTTACGAAAGATCTTCGGAGTCTTTGAAACTTCATCTTGCCCAGAACATGTAATAAGGGCCAGGTGAGGAGGCGGATACGAAAATATCGACATTAAGGCACTGAAATCCAGTAAAGATTTTGGGTTAAGCGTGCTCAGTTGGGAGCAATTCTATGATGGGTGACCCCACAGGAAGTTGGCAAGAAATTCTACGATTGAGACATAAGCGACAAATGAAAAATTAAGGTAATCTAAGGAAAACTAGGATATACGAGAATGGTTGGAGACCATAGGAAGACGTGCGGAGACACGGCGAGGCTAGTTCGTTGAAGGAGCGAAGGTGTCTCACGACCCTAAGTAGGATAGGCTTGAACAGCGTTTGGAAGTATTTTGGTAGGCTAGTTGATAGTAATTATATATGTATATATGAAGGTAATGGATCAACATTGTCGAGCGGAAGTCGTAAGGATTCTGTTCTGAGAATAAAAGTAGCGGAACACTTAGCGGAACACTTGCGAAATATGGACGTACAACTACAGTACAGGCGCACAGCTAAAGAGGAATTACGAGTAAGTGAGTTAAGCAAGTGAAAGGATGAATAATGAACGAAAGAGGTAGGCACGAAGGGGAGAAATGATGAGGGGATACCAAAGGAAGTACCCGATATAGGTTGGGGTAAAGAAAATATTCTAAGGGGACTTTGGATGCTTACCGTTGGGATAAAAGCGTTGTTTAATGGAAATGAGGAATAAGGATATGAGGCGAAGGATAAACAGGATAATGGTATAGGTACACCCCAAAAGGGGGGAAGCAGGTGAGAAAAATGTAAGGATAAGATAGAAATAGTTGATACAGTAGTGTATTTGATATGAACACTTGAGCTACTAAGGAGACCCTTTACGGAAGTGAATTAGTAAGGTCGGGGAAACCGACAATAAGTGGATAGAAGTCCGGATAATGCTTAAGGTAATATGAGAAGTTGCACAAACTTTGAGTAGTGCGACGCCAGAAAATGGATGTATATGAAGAGAAAGAGTATGACAAGG
>NC_081350.1:5214799-5262168 GCF_029784015.1 Lycium ferocissimum
TGGTGGACGGCATGAGATGGTACCGGACGCAGGAGGCCTGGACGCGGGCTAATATTATTGATTGTCACACCGCACCTACATGGTCGGGCGACACTCTGCTTGCACCTAAATGGTCGGGTAGCTTATACACTTATGCATACATGACATGATGATGTTTATGAGAGTAAACCCAGGCCTTATTTCTTTTATGATACGATCGATCTGGTTGCTCCATTTGATGTCTCCTATTTCATTGATGTTCTATTATTGTTTATGCCTTACATACTCGGTACAATATTCGTACCGACGTCCTTTTCTTTGTATTGACTGTGTTCATGCCCATAGGTAGACGAGGGAAGACGTTGCGGACCCATAGGAGCTATGTCAATGAATATCTAGAGCCCTCCTTGTAGGAGGTGCTATTTTGAGCGATCTTTTGTGTATATATATATTTTGGGCACGACGGGGTCTGTCCCGTCCATATGCCCTAGTACTCCGATGTAGAGGCTCGTAGATGCGCGGTGTGGGTAGTACGGTCCCATGGCTTGTATGTATATGTATATGTATATTATTTTGATAAGCAGAGGGCTTATGTTTATAAAGGCTAATGTATTTAAGAAAATAGCAGGTTTTATATGATTATGAGCATAGTATGAATAACGGCGAGATAAACGAGGTAAGTGAGTGGTGTTCGGTGGTTAGCCTAGGATACCCGTCGCGGCCCGTAGCTCGGGTCGTGACACTTGTACACTCGTATATGACAATTCCTTAACATCATTATTATCCCTCGTAACAAGATTATGCTCAAAACATACTAATAATTATAACTCAAGTTAATTCACAACTCAAAATATCATCAAATGTATATTTGAACTTTTCCTCCAATTGTCTTCTCCTCAAATCTTAACATAATTACCAAACAAACTCATAAACATGAAACTAAGATGAAATCTTACCTCAATATTCAATAACACTTCAATTCCATGGTTACTCCACCTTAAAAATACTCACCCAAATATCTTCAAGAAGAGGAGACAAGTGTAGACCTCACTTGGAACCCTTAACCACCTTAATCTTCACTTTGATCCTTGGTTTGGGCTTGAAAATATGTTGGAATATGTTTGGAAAGGTTTCCAGGACTTCCTAGGACTTGGGGCTATGTTAAAAATGACCGAAATTGTCATATAGACTTGTAGGAATATATGTGCACGTTGTGGAAGTTGGAGGAATGTTCTAGAGGATTTGGGATATGTTTAGGGGTGTTTGGAAGATAAAATAAGTGGTAAAACCTCTTTTATAGAGTTCTAGAGTCGGTTGGCACCGACCTAGAATTTTCGAACTCCTTCAGCCTGTTGCGTGTTTAAATACTGTAAGCTTGACTTGTAACGTCTATAATTCTCTACTCCGACGTCGTATCGACGTGGAATTTGTTGCGTTGGAAACTAGACTTCATGAACTTCAATTTAGGCTTTTGCTTTACTTCAAAACTCCTCATATACTAAAAGATATTCTTTCCCCAATTTGGCTCATACTTTGTTGTTCAAAGTAACGCTCATCTTTTTTTCCAAAGTCATACTAAATCAACTCCTTCCACCCAATTCCTTATAGGGCCTTTCGGGATTCCTCATATGCATCTTTTACTCATAAAATGTACTTAATAATGCTTCATCCCTTATACTCCAAAGTTGTTTTACTTAGCCATAGTTCAACATACTTACACTCAAATTTGATAAGTGCTGCTCCGCAAGTACGGGGTGTAACACTCAAGACCTTGTTGACGACAGCTCCTATTCTAGCATTGCCTGTGGAGGGTAAGAATTTTGTCATTTATTGTGATGCTTCACGCTCTGGTTTGGGTGTTATTTTGATGCAGGAAAAGAAGGTGATTGCATACGCTTCTAGACGGTTGAAAGTGCATCAGAAGAACTATCCTACTCATGACTTGGAGTTGGCAGCAGTGTTCTTTGCGCTGATGATCTGGAGGCACTACTTTTATAGTGTCCATTGTGAGGTGTACACTGATCATCGCAGCCTGCATCATATGTTCACTTAGAGAGATTTGAATTATAGGCGGCAAAGATAGATGGAGTTGTTGAAGGATTATGACATCACTATTCTATATCATCCTGGTAAGGCGAATGTGGTGGCTGACGCATTAAGTAGAAAGTCAGTCAGTATGGGAATTCTAGCTCGTTTGTCTCTTTGGAGCGTCCGTTAGCTAGAGAGGTTCAGACTCTGGCTGAATGTTTCATGAGGCTAGATATGTCCGGCACATGCAGAGTGTTGGCTTGTGTTGAGGCTAGGTCATCATTTCTGGAGCACATTAAGGCTAAACAGTTTGAGGATGCTTAGTTGTGTAAAATTCGTGACAAGGTGTTGCGTGGTGGGGCTAAGGAGGGCGTGATCAATGAAGAGGGGGTGTTACGAATTAAGGGGAAAGTTTGCGTGCCACGTGTGGGTGATTTGATCAAGACTATTCTAGCAGAGGCTCACAATTCTAGGTATTACATTCATCCTAGTGCTACTAAGATGTATTAAAGTCTAAGAAAGCATTACTGGTGGGCTAGGATGAAGCGTGACATTGTGGAGTTTGTTGCTCAGTGTTTGAACTGCCAACAGGTGAAGTATGAAAATCAGAAACCTAGGGGTACACTTTAAAGGATGCCTATTCCTGAGTGGAAGTGGGAAAGAATAGCAATGGATTTCGTGGTTGGTCTTCCAAAGATGTTGGGGAAGTTTTATTCCACATAGGTCATCGTTGACAGGTTGACTAAGTCTGCTCACTTTATTCCGGTCGTATAACGTTAATGCGAGAAATTAGCTAAGATGTACATCGGGGAGGAGGTTCGATTGAATGGGGTTTTCCTTTCCATCATCTAGACGATAGGCACGATGTTTACATCACGATTTTGGGAAGCATACGCAAGGAATTGGGTACTAGGTTGGACCCAGCATGACTTTCCAACCTAAGGCTGACGGGCCGAGCGGACTATTCAGGTTCTGAAGGATATGCTTCGGGCTTGTGTGATAGATTTTGGTAGCCCTTTGAGATAAGTTCTTACCATTGGTAGAGTTCGCATACAACAATACCTACCACTCGAGTATCGACATGGCTCCATTTGAGGCTTTGTATGGGAGGAGGTGTACGTCTCCTATTGGTTGGTTCGATGCGTTCGAGGTGAGACCTTGGAGTACGAACTTTCTGAGAGAGTCATTAGAGAAAGTGAAGCTGATTCAAGCTAAGCTTGTGGCAACACAGAGTAGGCAAAAGGAGTATGCGGACCGAAAGGTCCGAGATATTGAGTTTATGGAAGGAGAACAAGTTTTGTTGAAAGTTTCACCCATGAAGGGTGTGATGAGATTTGGGAAGAGGGGCAAGCTCAGCTCGAGATTCATTGGGCCATTTGAGGTTCTCAAACGTGTAGGGGAGGTAGCTTATGAGTTGCCTTTACCTCCGAGCTTATCAGGTGTTCATCCAGTATTTCACATTTAGATGTTGAAGAAATATCATAGCGATGGTTCATGCGTAATCCGTTGGGATTCGATTTTACTAGATGAGAACTTGATGTATGAGGAAGAGCCTAGTGCTATCTTTAATAGAGACGTTCGTAAGTTGAGGTCAAAGGAAATAGCCTCCGTGAAAGTTCAGTGGAAGAATCGCCAATTGAGGAAGCTACTTGGGAAACAGAATCGGATATGCGTAGCAAGTATCCTCAAATTTTCATCGAAACAGCTACTTTTTCTAGATTCCTCATCCTTGTCCGTTCGGAGACGAACAATGTTTTGATTGGTATCTGATATAACGACCCTCCCGGTCGTTAAGGAAATTTAGGATCATCCTACCAAATAGAACCCTTCAAATGGTAGAACGAGCTAATAGAAGCTCAAATGTAGAAGTCTAAGAACTGAAAACTTTGCTTATTGTGATTATTGTTTGATTTTATTGAGTCCATTAAGGGGTGACTTAGGAAATTAGACCTCCGCTAGGGATTCCAAGGCCACGGGTGAGTCCGTATGGTGTTTTTACATTAATGTGCATATTTTGTTTGTGTTTGTGAGGCGTCGGATGAAGTGTTGTGTGGTAGAGTGGAAAAATATGGAAATTAGTGACCTCACTGGTTCAGTGAAACCGCTGTAGCGGATGCAGTTCTTTGCGGCGAGACGATATCGGGGCCCTAGTCTCTCCGCCGCGGTGGTCGGGATTTGGGGTGTCGCGTGGCGGCGGTGGACCGCCGTAGCGGGAGCCGCTATGGAGGGACTGGCTTTCCGCAATGGAGGGAAGTTTTTAGTTGGATCTACCACAGCGGGCACTTGCCCGCTATTGCAAGACCGCAGAGGCAGAATGACCGCTGCAGCGATCGACGGAGACAATAGTCGTGTTTTAAACACATAGTCCAAATTCTTTATTTATAAAACTCCAAATCAGTTTTCAAGGAGCACTTAGGGCAAAATTCTAAAGCTAGGGCAAGAATATTCTTGAGAGTTAAGTCTCAACCATTCCTTCTTTCATTACGCATTCATCTCTAAGATTATCATTATTCTAATGGGTCTACAATGGTGATTTGAGACTAGTAACCCTAGAACTAAATAAACCTTTAATAGTTGGTGGGTTATGAATATTATTGTGTGATTATCTTCTAAAGGCTTGAGTTATCACTCTCCAATCAAGAATTGAACCGTTAGAGGCATGAACTAAGTGAATTGAGACTTAGGGTTTCATAAAGATGGTAGCTTGACCATAAAAACTGCTTGTAAGTGATAATTTGATTGAATAACCTTATAAATTGATAGTCTATGGTTGCTAAGGCCAATGTTAGGATGATTTATACCTAGTAAGCATTCACCCATTAGAAAGGGGTAAAGTGGAAGAGTGTTCATTGAATTGATATTGTTGACTAGAGTGATTGTGACTTATTTAGCATCTTAATTGCTAGACGTTGAGCGTTCCGAGGCATTACGGAAGGGGATGGCTATAGCGGAGTAATTTGCATTGTTCCAGCTCTGCAGTTGAGGTAGGTTACGGTCTACTTGAGTTAGAATTTGATTAGTTGATTGTATGTGTTATAAGATTGATAGGAGAAAGCATGTCTAGTCTTCGGTCATAATGTATTGTTGGAATTCCTATATGCTATTGATTGAGTGACAATATGGGCTTATTGCCATTATTCGATGTGTTGTGATCTATATTTTGATGACAATTATGGTGAGAAGTTAATATGATCTTCTTGATGAAATTGAGATACTACTTGATAATTGATCACGGAAAGTGATGTAACAATGAATATATTTATACATGAAAAGGCACATTTGACTGGGGGTTAGGATGTGACCTAGATATGAAAAGGCACATTTGACCGGCGGTGAGGATGTGACCTAGTTTATAGGCTCGTGGTCCGAGGTTCATTCTAGAACGAGAGGTATATGGACACCATGGGTCCCCTACAGGTCATGGCTATTGGGCAAAGACACCAATTAGCATTTATTTACATAAATGATCAGTGACTGAGTAAGGGAGAATATTGTTGGGAGGTTTATTTCATTTGTTGTTTCCATTGACTTGATTTGTTAATATCATTGATTGACTTGGTGTTGGATATTTATTTGATTATGTGTTGTTGACTGGTTTGTCTATTTTATTGATTTTGTGATTCATGCATGATACTAATCTTAGTCGGCCTATGATATCTACCGGTACATAGTGTTTGCACTGATACTACCATGCTGCATTCTTTTTAATGCAGATTGTGATCCAGAGACTTCTACCCGACCTCACATTCAGCGTTGAGGCCATTTGCTGACAAATTGACGGTGAGCTTCTATCCATGCTAGGCTGCCCGAAGATATTCCTTATCTAACATCTATTTCCATTCCAGACATTGATGTTTATTTATTTCAGAAAGTATACGTTCCGTAGACATGTTTTTGGATTAGAATCCTTGTACGGTGACTTTTGAATTTTAGGATTGTAATAGTTAGGACTTCCGCATTTACGATTATTGATTATGGCATGACTACTTTTGATTAATCTTGTGTTTAAATTGTTATGAACTGATTGAATCGGTTAATAAAAATGGACTTGAATGAGTAGATGGTTAGGCGTATTGGTTCGCCCTCTAGGAGATAGTGTGGGTGCCAGTCATGGCGGGTTGGGTCGTGACACAACCAATTTGCACACCCACAACATAGCTCATCCATGGATAGACACAACCTAGTTCCATCATATAAGAATTTTATCAATTCAGAATCCATTGGGGTGTCTATTTCAATTTAAGAACAACCATTCACAAAAGAAACCCACGAAAAGGGGCATGCAACATCAATATGACTGATTAACTGAGAAATTTGAAGAAAAACTCGGGGATTTTTGTGGAAATAGTGACAGAGAACTCGAAAAACTATTTGCTTTTGTTTTAAGCAGAGGATTATGGTTTTCTGAGGGTGTATTGTGATTTTATGGTGGTTTATGGTGTTTAATAGGGTTTAATGGAAGAATAATTGTGGGTTAATGGAGAGAAGATCGTGGGTTAATGGGTGGAGAAGTGGAGAAGAAGAAAAAGAAAAGGGCGCGACTTATGGGCTTTTTAAACCCTCTGCTCGTCGGTTTATTATTATTATTATTTTAATACAGAACTTACCTGGGTAATTCGACGGACCGTCAATGTACATCGACGGTACCGTCGAATATCGAGGGTTCGTCAAATTACTTTGTCAGAGAGTTAAAATTTGTAAACTCTTTGAACTCTGGCTCTACATACCATCAATGCGCATCGACGGTCCGTCAACAATGTCGACGGTCCAGTCAATTTGCACTGAGATGATATTTTGCTAGATTCATGAGTTCCATTTTCAGTTCCTGCACACTTAACACCCGTTAAATAGCCCAGATACACTACTGAAAACAAAATAAACACACCAAGAAAAATACAGAAATCTAAACTTGGGTTGCCTCACAAGAAGCGCTTGATTTAACGTCGTGGCACGATGGTGGTGCCATTTTACTCCGGGTGAGAATCCTCCGGATCAAAATTCATTCCCAGATGCTTTAACCGGTACCTATCAACAATTCTATGCCCATCAATACAATCGTGGTAGTGCTTCACCCTCTGCCCATTCACATTAAATGTCCGAGTTCCATCTCCGGACTTCAATTCAATTGCCCTATGGGGCGAGAAACTTACCTCCTCGAAAGGTCCGGACCATCTTGATTTCAACTTTCCTGGTAGCAACTTTAGTCTGGAGTTATAAAGCAAGACAGAATCGCCCTTGTGAAATTCTCACTTGAGGATCTCTTTGTCATGATATTGTTTCATCCTCTCCTTTTATAATGCTGCACTCTCATAAGCCTGGTATCGGAATTCATCCATCTTGTTGAGTTGAAACAACCGAAGTTTAGTTGTATTTTCCCAATCCATATTCAGCTTCTTCAATTATGTTCAAGTTCGACTGGCAAGTGGCATGCCTTGCCAAAAACCACCTCGAAAGGGGAAGTCCCAATCGGAGTTTTGTAAGCAGTCTGATAGGCCCAAGGAGCATCATCAAGTTTTCGGGACCAGTCGGTCCTATTTGCATTGACCTCTTGGCCAAAATACTATTTGTCTTCCGATTGGAGACTTCAACCTGCCCACTTGTCTGAGGATGATAAGGGGTTGCCACCCTATGTTTCACACCATACTTCTCCATCAATCCCGCGAAGGCTTTGTTGCAAAAGTGAGATCCACCATCACTGATTATCGCACTTGGAGTAACGAAACGAGTGAATATGCTCTTCTTCAAGAACCCCATGATACTCTTGGCTTCATTATTTGGTAAAGCCACCACTTATACCTATTTAGACACATATCCACAGTGACCAAGATGTACTTCATGCCACAAGAGCTCACAAAGGGCCCCATAAAATCGATTCCCTAAACATCGAACACCTCCAATTCCATCACAAAGTTCATAGGCATCTCCTGCCTCCTACCAATATTCCCCTGTCTTTGGCACTGATCACAAGATCTTACCAACAAATTTGTGTCATGAAAGAGAGTAGGCCATTAATAACCACATTCGAGAACTTTTGCAGCTGTCCGACTACCACTATGTTGACCCCCAACAGGAGAATTGTGGCACGCCTTCAGGATTTCCATTACCTCACACTCGGGAGCACAACGCCGAATGATGTTATCAGCTCATGGTTAGAACAAGTATGGATTATCCCAGTAATACATACGAGAATCCCGCAGATACTTCTTCTTCTAGTATGACTTTATATCATCAGGAATAATGCCCGTCACCAAAAAGTTGGCGATGTCTGCATACCGTGGTGCTACCTCAAATTGTCCTTTGCTAAAACCTGCTCATCGAGAAAAGCATCATCAATATCTAGCTCATCTGAAGCTCTCCCAGCCTCT
Source organism: Lycium ferocissimum (assembly GCF_029784015.1). Taxonomy (NCBI): domain Eukaryota; kingdom Viridiplantae; phylum Streptophyta; class Magnoliopsida; order Solanales; family Solanaceae; genus Lycium; species Lycium ferocissimum. The sequence goes on from NC_081350.1 coordinate 5,223,172, forward strand.
TCAAGCCGAGAGAGATAGTCTACTACCTGATTTTCAGTTCCCTTGCGGTCTTTTACCTCGAAATCGAACTCTTGCAACAACAGCACCCATCTAATCAACCATGACTTAGCTTTCTTTTTTTCCATCAGATACCTCAATGTAGAATGATCAGTGTAAACCACAATTTTAGACCCTAACAGACAGGCCCGAAATTTCTCAAAAGCAAAGACTATAGCAAGAAGCTCTTGCTCAGTCACTGTGTAATTAATTTGACCCGCATTCAATGTTTTACTGGCATAGTAGATAGGGTGCATGATTTTATTATGTCATAGGGTGCATGATTTTATTATGTCTCTGGCGAAGCACAGCACCAATGGCAAAACCGCTCGTATCGCACATCAACTCGAACGGCAGAGACCAATCAGGAGAAACAATAATAGAAGCAGTAGTCATACACTCCTTCAATTCATCGAATTCCTTGCGACACTTCTCATTAAACTCGAACTTAGCCTTTTTTTCAAGAATCTTATATAACGGATTAGCAATTTTGGAGAAATCTTTGATGAAATGCCTATAGAAGCCAGCATGTCCCAAGAAACTCTAGATACCCTTAACTGAGATAGGTGGAGAAAGCTTTGAAATCACATCAATACTTGCCTGATCGACCTCAATCCCTTTTTTAGAGACTTTATGCCCGAGAATGATCCCTTCCTTTACCATGAAATAACACTTTTTCCAATTTAGCACCAGATTAGTCTCCTCACAGCGTTTAAGCACTCGACCCAGATAGTCAAGACGGTCATCAAAAGAATCACCAACCACGGAGAAATCATCCATAAAGACCTCAAGAAAGTCTTCCACCATATCAGAAAATATTGATATCATACACCGCTGAAAAGTAGTCGGTGCATTGCAAAGAACCGAAGGGTATCCTGCTGAAAGAGAATGTCCCATAGGGACAAGTAAATGTCATTTTCTCCTGATCCTCAAGGGCGATGATGATCTGATTGTAGCCAGAATACCCGTCCAGGAAGCAATAGTAAGACCGCTCCGCCAGTTGATCAAGCATCTGATTAATAAAAGGCATAGGGAAGTGATCCTTGCAAGTAGCAGTGTTAAGCTTGCGATAGTCCATGAAAACTCTCCAACCTATCACAGTCCTCATCAAAATCAACTCATTTTTTGCATTGGGCACTATTGTGATGCTGCCCTTTTTTGGAACACATTGAACTGGGCTCACCCTTTTACTGTCAGCAATAGGGTAAACCACTCCATCGTCTAACCACTTGATGATTTCTTTCTTTACAACTTCTTGTATATTTTCATTCAGTCTCCATTGATGTTCCACACTCGTCTTGCTATCCTTCTCTAACTGGATTTTATGCTCACAGATCCCAGAAGAAATTCCCCGAATGTCTGCTATGGTCCAACCAATAGCACACCTATACTCATGCAATATCTCCAAAAGCTTCTCGATCTGCTCCTCAGTCAGTAATCTTTGAAACAATCACTGGTAATGTATTATTCGGACCAAGGAACACATACTTCATATGTGACGGGAGCTGCTTAAGCTCAAGCTTCAGTGGCTCAACGATAGAAGGCTTTGCTAAAGGAGTTGTTCTATTGTCCATATCAATATCAAGCTTCTTTGGGTGGTAAGAATATGAACCCAACCCAACAAGAGAATTGTGATCTCCACATAACCCTCCCTGTCTTCAGCATCAAAATTGACAATAATAGCAGCAAGAGCTTCTCCCAAACTTTCTTCTTCCATTTTGAATTCCACCGCTTCATCAACAACATCAAAAGAATCAATCATTGAAATTCTCTCATAAGCACTTGGTAACTTCATACCCTTACTTTCCTAGAAAGTCACCTCTTCATCATTGACTGGGATTTTATTTCGTTCTTTTTAGAATCCATAATAGCCCTTCCCGTAGCAAGGAAAGGTCTCCCCGGAATAATGGGAATATCACAATCAATAGCACATTCAAGTATCACAAAATATGTGGGAAACAAAAAATCACTGACCCGCACAAGAACATCATCAACCACACCAATTGGCCTCTTAATCGATCTGTCAGCCATTTGTAATCGCATAGTAGTCGGCCTTGGCATTTCCAAACCTGATTGCTTGTAGATAGAAAGTGGCATTAAATTTATACTCGCCCCATTATCACACAGAGCACGAGCAAAATCATGGTGCCCAACAGAACAGGGAATGGTGAACGCCCCAGGATCTCCCTTTTTCTTGACAGCAGTTGTTAAAATAATGGAACTCACAGTGTGAGTCAAACTCACGGTTTCATGTTGCACTATTTTCTTCTTGGTCAACAGGTCTTTTAAGTACTTAGCAAAATCGGGCATCTCCTTGACAGCATCTAACAATGGAAAGTTCAGAGATAACTGCTTCAGCTGATCATAAAATTTCTCGAACTTAGCATCTTCCTTCTTCTTCACCAACCTTTGAGAAAAGGGAGGTTTAGATTTGAAAAGCTGAGTCAAAGGACGGAGAGACCTTTTTACAGTCTGCTTGCTCTTATCATCAACCACCTTCGAACTTTCTGGAATATCAGCAACTTTCTAGAATATCAACAACTTTCTATTCACTAGGAACCTCATCAACAATAATTGGTGCATCAGACGGTACCTCTTCCTCTTCATTAATTGGCTCGAGATCAACAACCTTCTTTTCATCACTTTGGAGTATTTTATCACTTCGAGTACTAATAGCAAACACATGGCCTATACTGCCTCCCTCATTCTTCGGATTCGAAATAGTGTCACTAAGAAGTCCTCCCTTTTTAGGAGGGTGCTGCTCTCTAGAAATATCACACATTTGCGACTCGAGCTTTTGAATAGCCGCTGTATGAGATCCCACTGTTTTTGTTAGCCCAGATAACGTCTTTTCAGACTTAGTTTGATTTGCCAAAACCTTCTCAAGCATTTCCTCCAACCTTGAACTACCTTGATCGTTTGACTGCCCTTTTGGAGGAATGAATGGATTGGAACTTTTATTTCCAAAGTTGTTGTAGTTCCCTTTGTCATGACCCAACCTGTTATATCCTGTATTTTGTACCTTGGGACAATCCGAGCTAACCATGATAAGTTAAGGACAGGACTATTCCGGGATATGAGGTAGAGACTTTTGACCTTCGATTTTGTGTTAAGGCATAAGTTGCTTACGAATTTATTAGCATGGAATATTAAGGAAAATTTGGGGTTAAAAGTTAATTTAGGAAAGTTGGCATTTCATGAAATAATGGCCAAGTTGGCCGTGTGGTGTGAGTGGGGCACCACCCATGGCTTGGCTAATTTTAATTCATCCAAGCCATGTGTGGGCCATGGGACACATGGATGACTTATATATGAGTATATTGGATGACTTATTAATCACATTCTTCATACTTTCAAACCTTAGAAAATTCAAGAAACTTGGAGAAAAATAAAGAGAGGCCATTCGGCCATGGAACCAAAATTTGAGCCCTCAAATCTTGATTCAAAAAAAATATTTTCTTCTAGCAGTTCCAACCAATTGGAAGGTCCTTATTAACGTGCTTAAAAATTGACAATCATGTTGTTGCTTCATAATTTGAACTCACGTTGACAGTATTATATTTCGTATTTTGTACGTCGGATTATTCGCAAGCTGAGGTGGGGCCCACACATTGAGATTTTTTTTTTGGGACATGCGAAAATTTATATGAATCACATATGTGAAGTTAAACATAACTCAATAAGGACCCTTGAGCCAAATCAAAGTGGAAGTCCCCCAAGCAAATATTTTTAAGTAACGTTCTCGGGTGATCTGACTTCGAGGGGCAGAAAAGGTATTATAAGTTTGGAATTTGGAAAAATACCAAAGATAGAAGTTGTAGATAATTGAATTAACTTTCCAACCATAGGTCTTGGGCCCACATGTGACATCGGGATTAGGAGATATGGACGTTTTAAGGCGAAAAGGTCAGTGGGCTAGGCCCAAACTGGGCCCAATCGGGTTAGTCCCATGACCCATGCCTATTTAAGTGAAATTTCAGCCCTTTCCTCTCATTTTTCAGACCAAGAACACCAGAAAATTCTGGAAAGAGAGAGAGAAGAGCCTTGGAGAGAAGAAAAACCAATTTTGACCAAAATGAGCCCGAATTCGAAGCCCATGAAGAGAAAAGTGTTGTACTTTGCGTTGTCTTCAATTTGAGCTAAAAATCAACCAAGGAGAAGAGTGATAACGTGGGGGCTGCATGCTTAAGGTATGAATACGGTTCCTTTTCATTGTTAACGAGTTTATTTAGAATTTTAACGGATTAGCACGGAGGGAATAGTCGATAAATTCGTTTGTTGGTGTTGTGAATTATGGAAGGAGATTTGAAGAGAATTTTGGATGAAAATAAATGTATTTACCTTGTAAAATGTGAAGGCTGTTGTTATTGATGTTGTTCATATGAATTTCGACTCCTTTACGGAAATAAAATTATTAAATAGTTATATCGCAAATTTGATTGGTTGAGAAATTTAGAAAACAGTGTGCGGGCTATTTTATGGCATACGTCGGTATTGGAAATGATGTTAATACTATTGGTATTGTTGTTGGTGTTGGTGTTGTTGGTTACTGAATTGAGAATTCGGGCTAGGCATATAAACGGGGAAATCTTTGCCCAAATTTCTCGTAGACAAATGCTAACTTAGATTGAATTCCTAAGTGCCTATAGCTAATGTTTGGTAGTTATTGACGTATTGTAGATCTTGAGGAGCCCGAGACTTGAGTTTGGATTAGCTTAGGAAGCGGACGAGGTATGTGAAGCTTACCCTTTCTTTCTTTCTTTGGGCATGTCTTAGTGTAAGTAAGCTATGATACGATCCTCGGGGTAACTCTACTCTTATGATCCGAGCATGTTTACGATTCTTATCCACCTCTTAGTGTTAGCATTCTTAATGTGGTAGAACTATGGTCTTTATGTCTTTGTATGATTGAATTCAAATGTGGTATAAAGAGTTTTGCTCCAAAAAGGATTTTTCATGTTGAAAATGTCCGTAACTTTCATAGACGGAACCGGATTGCTTTGATATGCTCGCAAATGATTCTATAACGTATAATGACGTTAACTTTCATGGGCGGGCCGGATTGGTTTGATGCATATCCGTGGTCCCCGAGATTTTCCTTTGTATAGTCCTAACAACTTGTTTTTGAAAGAACTTAACATGACTTCCGTTTTAACTCTCGAGCGTCGACTATTACTTATCTATCGAGTCTTAAAGATGATTTATGTGTATATGGTTTCTCACTACTCTGCTCGTGCAAAGCTCAATATGTCTTTCACTGAGTCCCGGGCAAGGACACGCATTCGTGCACATTCATTTGCATTATTCACCGAGTCCCTCACTAGAGGGCCGGGACACGCTATATATATGTATATGATGATCCGATGATATGGGGATGGCGGCCGGGATGGCATATGATGATTCTATTCACCGAGTCCCTCGCTAGAGGGCCGGGACACGCTATGTATATATATATGATAACATGATTTTACTTACCGAGTCCCTCGTTAGAGGGGCGGGACACGCTATATGTACATGTACATGATGACTATTTTCTTATGTCATTCGGTCTCATAATGTCATTGACATGCATGATTTATGTTTCAAAGACAAGTTTTATGGTTTTTTGGTTACGGTACTAATTTTCCGTACTCCTTACTTCGGTATGGTTACTGCTTCTTCGTATTTCATGCTTTACATGCTCGGTACATATTCCGACCGACCCCTTCCTTCGGGGGGCTGCGTTTCATGCCACGCGGTATATACGGATGAGTAGAAGATGTTCCATTTGGATTGGCGAGCTCCATTTCCTCCCGAGAGTCTTTGCCGAGTCGAGGTAGTGCTTTTGTTATGGTATCCGGAGTTATGTTAGAGACTTTGCGTACGGTGTCGTGTATATAAGATGTCAGTTTTGTAAGCGGTTATGTAAGCCGATGTATTATTATGCATTGTGTTACAAGTTTCATATGTTACAGATTTTATTTGATTTGAGAAAGATGAAAAGCATATTATTCTACGAAAAGCTTTCCTTATGCATTCCATCATGATTTAAGGGCCCAGCATGATTATGAGTATAACGAGAGTCAGTGGGTTCGCTCGGCCCTAAGTAAGGGTCGGGTGCCCATCACGCCCTATCGGAAATTAGGGTGTGACATAACCGGAGGGCCATGACGGGCACCCGAAGCTAACCCACCGAGCACCTTTGAACATACATCTCATAATCATTTCTAGGTGGACAACAAAGATATCTCATGGGCGCCATACTCTGTAAGGGCACATATTATAAGATAGTGACACATCTCTATATAATCATCAACAGCTATGCCCATAAACACAAGCCAACAAGGCTGCCATAATATAATACAACAACATGAACTGATATCTATATGGGGTTTCTAGCTACACACATCTATCTACGAGCCTCTATATAGAATACAGGAATCCATGAAGAGGGTGCAGGACTTAGCCATGCCCAATAAACTGTAGCTCCAAAACAAATAGAGCGCTCCTGAGACTCCGCTAATGAAGTTCTTAAGGGCCTGGTCCGTCTACCTGTCTACCTGGGGGCATGAATGCAGCGTCTACAAGAAGGGACGTCAATACGAATAATGTACTGAGTATGTAAGGCTTGAGTAACCACATAATGAAAGTATGAAGATAACATAATATAGAAGAGATCAACCTGTGCCTCTGAATGCCTTTTTAAGGCGGATGTCATGCATACTTGGCTTTAAAACAAAAAGACTCTTTCATATATACATATATAAAGTATCTTGCCCGGCCACTGAGGCTCAGTTATACATATATTTAGTACCATGCCCGGCCGCTAGGGGTCGATTATAAATAGCATCATGCCCGGCCACTAAGGGTCGGTTATATATAATATCATGCCCGGCTACCAAGGGTCGATTATATATATAGTATCATGCTCGGCCATGTAGGCACGGTTATATATAATATCATGCCCAGCCATGTAGGCACGGTATTATAAAAGTTACATATATAAATACATATAGCATGCATGAGGGCCCAATTAAACATTTCTACTCTATCGGAGTGACATAAGGTCGGTAACCTCTGATTTATATTATGGAACAATCATCATCGCTATATCTCACCTTGAAGGAACAATTATCATAAGGTGAGATCAACAAGAATGAATAAAATTAAGAAATTCATAAAATAAACTCAACAATCTCGTGATAGCATCAAAATCACAAGCCTTGGAATTTCTAGAAATGGGGTCATCATCATCATCATTATCATCTTAGAAAACATCTATCTTTATCATCATAAGAACTTTGAGAATCATGAACTTCTAGCTTTTGAGAATAAGGATGTTATGGAAAACATGTATGGGTGCATAAGAAGGGAATCATGCCTTTAGAAAGAAAGGGACTAGCCTGAACATACCTTTTGGTCTCCTTAACCACTTAACGCTTATCCTCCTAAGCTCGTAAATCTACATTCAAGAGAATTCATATTATTTTTAGGCTTATCGTCATATTCTTATCTTAAGCCTTCAAATTAAACCCCTTTAGAATCTGCTGAAATTCGGGCAGCATCTCCCCTATATCTTCTACTCCCTCCAATCTTCAAAACAACTCCCAGAGCACAATAAAACATCAATGATTCCATATTCAAAAGATTACATTCAAACTATACTCAATTCAATCCCAAAACTTCTTTTCATAATCAATCCATAACAACAACTTCATACAACCCCTTATACACTCGTACACGACAATTCCTTAACATCATTATTATCCCTCATAACAAGATTATGCTCAAAACATACTAATAATTATAACTCAAGTTAATTCACAACTCAAGATATCATCAAATGCATATTTGAACTTTTCTTCCAATTTTTCTTCTCCTCAAATCTTAACATAATTACCAAACAAACTCATAAACATGAAACTAATATGAAATCTTACCTCAAAATTCAAGAACACTTCAATTTTATGGTTACTTCTCCTTAAAATACTCACCCAAACATCTTCAAGAGGAGGAGACAAGTGTAGACCTCACTTGGAAACCCTTAACCACTTTAATCTTCACTTTGATCCTTGGTTTGGGCTTGGAAATATGTTGGAATATGTTTGGAGAGGTTTGTAGGACTTCCTATGACTTGAGGCTATGTTAAAAATGAAATAAAAATGACCAAAATTGTCATATAAACTTGTAGGAATATATGTGCATGTTGTGGAAGTTGGAGGAATGTTCTAGAGGATTTGGGATATGTTTAGGGGGATTTGGATATTGGATGAATGTAGTAGGAAGTTCTAGAGAGGTGTGGAGATGAGAAATGGTGAAAGAATGATGAAAAATGATGAGTTAGGGGGGTATTTATAGGTGTGTGGGTCGGGTTAGGCTCCATTGGGCCGAAATAGTGGGCCTTAAGTGAGTTTCTAGAGAATTCGCGTAGATTCACAGGCTTCTGGCAGTCCGTCTTAAAACGCCCATAACTCATTACTCCGATGTCATATTGTTGAACGGTTTGCTGCGTTGGAAACTATACTCGACGAACTTCATTTTAGACTCTTGAAACACCTCAAAACTCTTTATATCCCAAGAGATATACCTCTCGTAAGTTGACCCAAAATTTCTGTCCAAAATTCTGTCAATTTTTTTTCAAATTTTTGACAAACTTATTTTCTTCGATTTGCTTGATCCCAAAACCTTTAGACACTTGTTAAGAGTACTCCTTAACCTTATAAGGGCCCCATGACCTCTCCGAGCTTATGTTGGTTTGAGAACGACGTAAAATTTCTTGAGATGTAACACCCTTGGTTCGAACCATCATAATTGTTGTTATAGTTCCCTTGGTTTTTATTGTATGCACCTTGCCCCTACTGAGGTCTCTATTGATTTTGATTCTGATTCTGATAACCCTTTTGGATGTCCCCCTTGAGAGCATAGTTAACATCCTCAACTTGCATAGGAGATCCCTCGTGATATGGACCCTCTTGGACTTGGTATATCCCATTCAGCATACCTGAAGTGTCTTCGCAAACATTTACCTTCTTAGTCTCTTTCTACTCAAACTTTTTGGTCAACAAAGAAATATTCATTGCAAGCTAAGCCAATGTCTGCTGAGTATCCTGATTCTCCTTCACCATATTCTGGATCATGACATTCCCATAGGGTACACTATCAACATTGTTCGATTGCCAAGCCTGATTGTACGTAGTCAATCTGTTAAGTATGTTGTTAACTCGTGTGTAAGATTTATCCATGAAAAACCCATCAGCTGCGTTGTTTGCAATTGACTGCGTTATAGGATCCAGCCCTCGGTAGAACTTCTCCATTAATATGTTCTCCCAGAAACCATGAGTCGAAAACTTCTGCACATATTCTTTAAATCTCTCCCACGCTTCATATAATTGTTCCCCTGGTCGCTGCTTGAATTCACAGATTTTGTCACAGATCTCAACCTTCTTGCTAGGAGGATACCATTTCTTGAGAAAGACAGCTACCAGCTCCGCCCATGTAGTAATAGAATTCCGGGGCAACTTCTCGAACCACGTTCTTGCTTCTCGCCTAAGGCATATTTGAAAAGCCTCAGCTGAATATCATCTTTTGAAACATTGTTTTGGATGTGATGAGCACATACATCCACAAAGTTCTGCAAATGTCGTTGAGGATCATTATTGGTAGAGTTCCAAAAGCATCCCTCATGCTTCAACAACTGGTAGAGAGAGGAGTCAATTTTGACACTTGTAGCTCCAACCCGAGGATGAACAATAGCAGATGCATAGTCCTCCTCATCAATCAGATCAGCAAATACATTCTCCTCCTCTGCATCAATCGAGGGTTCATGATGCTGACCACCCTGGTTACCAGGTGCTGCACGTTGATTTCGCATAACCATGATCACCTGGTTCACAAGGAAAAGCAAACAAGGTGTGATGGAATAAGAAAAAGACTTCGTTCAAAGCAAACACTATTTAGTAATTTCAAAATCGTATTCTCCAGCAACGGCGCCAAAATTTGATACCCTCAAATTACACCTTTTATTAGCGTAAAGTGGACGTTGTCAAATATAGTAACCCAACAAGGTTGGGGTCGAATCCCACAGGGAATATAGTGTGAAAACATTACTAAAATCGTAGAATACTTTATTTAGGTCTAATGTCTTATTCCGATGAATTTGTAGAAAGTTAGTTGTTTATGACTAATTGCTAACTAATTGCTCTGGATTGTGATTTATGGTAAAAGAAACCAACGTTGTGTCCCCATCAGATGAATGCAATGCTTAGGATTCTAATATGATATACTTCTAATGGATCGTTGTATGAATGCACTTAATCCCTAATGGAGTTCCTAATATTTCCCAATGTTTAAGAACAATATCTCTTTATGATTTCCCAAATACAAAAGAGTTTATATGAAGAACGATTAATTAGGCCAAGTAAATTCCTCTTATTCCTAAGTGAATTTATTAAAAAAGGTTTAAAGCCTTGAGTTCTTGTTATTAGTTCTTACTAAACCCTAATTATCTTCCCAAATAAATCAAGGTTTATGGCACAAGCTAATATTTGCAACCATCAACTAACAATGAATAGTGAAGAACTAACAAACCCTAACAACACATTATGCATATATCACAACTAGAAACCCATGCGCAAAACACCCATCCTTGAGTCCACAACCTTAGCAGGGAATTTAGCAACTCATGGAATTGATGAACATGCAAAACATTGTAATTATAATTGTTATTGAACTTACAAAGAGAATTGAAGATAAACGAAATAGAATATTCTTGAAACCCTTAAAAAATACAAAAATTCAAAGTGCTCAATACAAGTCTTCAACTCAAGATATCTAAAAAATAAAACCCTATCAGGTATTTATACAAGTCAAAAACTCAGAATTAATAAAGACTAAACTGCCCCAGTCAGTTTGCAACTTGACGAACCGTCGAGTAACGACGGTACACTTCTACAGTCTGATGACAGAACCAATCCTCAGTTTTTCAAACGACGGTGCACTTCGACGGACCTTCGAGAATGTTGACGGTCCGTCGATCTTCTCGTCCTTTTGCATCAAAATTGCACAGTCTCTGAACTTCTCTGATTAAGCATAACGATAGCTCAATTGACGGTCCGTTGAATAACGACGGTACCATACAAGTACAAAAACAGTACTAAGTCTTCAATTTCCTTATTTTCACTTGCTTTTGCACTTCTAAATACCTGCAACATACACAAAACACATCAAACTTACAAAAGTCACTCGAAAACAAGTAGAACTTAGAGTTAAAAAGAATTAAATATGTTATAATTTCACGGCACATCAACTGGCCAACTGTCTCATATCGTACACATATGCTACGGTCAGAATACCTCTACGTTTCGATAGTCATGACCCATGAGGGCCCCGCGAAGTCCATGTACCACTCTCACAATCTAGGCAAAGACCTCAGGCATTGGACACTCTCACTATCCCGGCAATGACCGCAGGCATCGGACACTCATCTCTCTTTTACGCTCTCTAGCAGAGACTTCGGAGGTCTCTCACTTATCATCATTTCCAATCACAGTTCATAGCAAATCATCATATGAAATAAGAATGTATGCCATGCATGATATCAATTACACTTGTCATATGATGTTCCATGAAATTATGGCATCTAATGCTTTTTAACTCTAAGTTTTACTTGTTTCCAAGCAAGTTTGTGTTAGTTTGATGTATTTTGTGTGTTGTGCAGGTATTTCGAAGTTGGAATGCTCGGAAAGCAAAAAATGAGGAAAATAAGTGATCTGTTCTGATAAGAATTAAGGACGGACCGTCAACATGCTCGACGGTCCGTCGAGTTTCCTCGTCATTTAAGTTCCTGCAAAGTGACAAAGTCATCAGATCGTCGACTTGCACCGTCGACATGATCGACGGTCTGTCAAAGTGCTTCGACGATGGAATTCTTGCAGAGTAAAAATATGTCATCAGATCGTCGTTATGGTCGTCGAACATGTCGACGACAGTCGAAGTGCAACGACGACCCGTCGAAGTGCAAGTCGAGCTGGAACATGACTGAGATTTATTATTCCGAGTTTAACTTGTATAAATACCTATTTAGGTTTTATTTTTCGGACATCTGGAGTTTTAGACTTGTAGTAATTGCTTTTGAGTTGTTATTGCTTTTGAAGATTTTCCAGACAAATTACATTAATTACTTTCAAGTTTTATTCGTAAGTTCAATACAAAATTCAATTATACAATCTTCAATCTTTTATTGTTTTCTTGTTGCCATGAGTAGCTAAACACCTTTACTAAGGTTGTAAACCCAAGGATGGGTGTGTTGTGATTGGGGATCGTGAAAGATATTCGCATAATGGATTGTTAGGGTTTATTTGTTCTTCGTTTTCATCATATAGTTAGTGGTTGCAGACATTAGCTAACGCCATAAACTTTAGTTTATTTGGAAAAATAGCTAGGGTTAGGTAAGAACAAATAACAAGAACTCAAGGCTTTAAACCTTGTTTAATAAATTCACTTAGAAATAAAAGAAATTTACTTGGCATAATTAACCGTTCTTCATGCATAATTCTTATCTTTGGAAAAAGCATAGAAAGAAATAATCTTTTCTTATTGGGAAATAGTTCAGATTCACATAGAGGTTAAGTGCATCCATACAAACAGTCCATTAGAAGTATATTAAGATCGTTACCCATGATCATACACTTTATCTGACCGAGACACAACCTTGGTTCTTTTTACCCATAAATTTACAACTTTAAATTTTCAGTCGCTTTAAATTAGTCCACAAACCAAAACAACTATAAAACCGTTTTTCTGGAATACACTAGGACCCCAAGATTAGTATAATACTTGTTTAGTAAACTTTTCACGCCATATTCTCTGTGGGATTCGACCCCAACCTCGTTGGGTTACTATATTTGACATCGACCGCTTTACGCTATTAAAACTGTAAATTTGAGCGTATCATCATAAAGTACACTTCACAATTTCAAGCCTTTTTTATTATCCTTCCATTTTCGATGATAAGTGAGATATCAAGAGAGAGGTGAATGCCATTACAAGTCACACACATAGAAAATATGGCGAAAACCCACATAACACCTTATGGAACTAACCTAATTGGATTTCACCTCTACACCACTAGCCATTTCGCACACTGCCCAGAGATGGCTACTATATCATGTATGTCCAAAGAATCACGGATGTTTCTGTTACACCTTGGAAAATTTACCGTTGACGCACAACGAATAGAATAACGGAGGGCACGAAGTATACGATGTTTCAATAAGTAAGAAACAGCATTTGATGGTCCTAATTGAGATTTCAAAGACATTCGAGGTAAGGGAAGAAAGTTGGCCAAGAAAGGCAAGGTATACATTGTGTATCGGAAGAGATTTACGAGTAACAAGTTAATGGTGACCTAATGATGTCTTGGTGCAGAGTTATAACGTCCCTTAGGTTGTTAATGGGGTGTTAAACAAGTGTTAAGAAGGTTCCATAATGATTGGAGATCAACGACCGATGACAATCATTTCAAGGAAAATGAGGTTATACGACCGACTTACATGGTCCGTATAACATTATATGGTCCGTATAAGGGGCCGTATAAGGGTCCGTATAACATTATATGGTCCGTATAAGGGGCCGTATAAGGGTCCGTATAACACCCATCAGAAATGTTATTTCTCTGATGGTGAATTACGGTAGCTTATACGGACCGTATAATGTTGTACGGACCGTATAAGTGTACGTGGAAGTCCGGACGGGCTTAATTAAGTCCAAGTATAAAGTGATGTTCCCACTTCATTATTTTCATTTCCCATTCTTCTCCATCTCTCTCAAGGCTTCTAGAGTGTTCTACACATTTCATCAACACTAAATCAAGACTAATCAAAGATCAACTTTATCAACCAAGAGAACCAAGTGCAAAGAAACTCATTAGGGTTCATCTAAGGCAAGAAATCCCATTGGAAGTGAACTAGGGTTACGGCTCAAGTGAAGTATTTCTACTCAAGACTCATTCCCACACTATCTAAGGTAAGTTTTATGATCATTCCATGTTGTTTTAGGTATTGAGAGGTTGAAAAACTTAGATTATGAAAGGAGACAGAAAATGGATTACAAAGATGAGAATAATGAGATTTTGAGTAGTATCTTGGAATGAGTCATGATCCTTGATATGTTGTGATTATAAATATGTTACAAATGACATTAAGAACATGGGATAAACATTATATGTGAGTAAACGTGATAGTGTATCATGATCATGATTATGGATGAATTGAAGTGAAATTGTGAAATGTGGATAATGTAGGTGAATGAAGATTGTTGGGTACAATATTGTGAATGTTATTATAGATATTTGGGAGTTGACATATGATATGGGGAAAGTTTTATAAACAAAGGAAATGCTGCCTAATTTTCTCTAGCCTTAGTTGAGCATGTTTATATGATGGATTAGCTAATGTTAATACCAACTCTCTTGAAGGTAGAAACGTGAGCATTGAAGGAGAGTGACCAAGCGATAAAATAGCTAAACGAAATGGTGTGTAAGGCTAGTCCTTTCCTTCTAAGGCATGACTCCATGGCATGAATCTTCCTATCTTTTCTATGACTTTTCTACATATATGTATATAACGGAAAATCATGAGTCTATGTTCATGAAGAGCCTTATATGAGATGAAGTAAGATAATGACGATGATCAGCTTAAGTGTAAAGATTCTAAAGTTCATGATATGATGCTTCTATAAAGCTAGTGATCCAAATTATGATTTATTGATGTTGTCCTTTGTGCCACACTCACCTTATATGCTAGTTCCTTCAAGGTGCGGCACAATGCTTATGAATGCTCCAAAATAGAATCGGGGTTCACGACCTTATGTCACCCCGATAAAGTATAGTTGTCTTTGAGTTTTTATGCATGCATTATGATGAGTACATGGTGATGATATTACACCGTGCCTATATGGCCGGCAGACACCGCTAAAGCGAGCAGCGTATCTTATGTCTAGATGGCATGGGCAAACACCACTAGCGGGTGGCATGAGATAGTTACCCCGACGCGGGCTAATGATGATCACACCATACCTAATTGGATTTCACCTCTACACCACTAGCCATTTCGCACACTGCCCAGAGATGGCTACTATATCATGTATGTCCAAAGAATCACGGATGTTTCTGTTACACCTCGAAAAATTTGCCGTTGACGCACAGTGAATAGACTAACGGAGGGCACGAAGTATACGATATTTCAATAAGTAAGAAATAGCATTTGATGATCCTAATTAAGATTTCAAAGACATTCGAGGTAAGGGAAGAAAGTTGGCCAAGAAAGGCAAGGTATACATTGTGTATCGGAAGAGATTTATGAGTAACAAGTTAATGGTGACTTAATGATTTCTTGGAGAAGAGTTATAACATCCCTTAGGTTGTTAATGGGGTGTTAAACAAGTGCTAAGAAGGTTCCATAAGGATTGGAGATCAACGAACGATGAAAATCATTTCAAGGAAAATGGGGTTATACGACCGACTTATACGGTCCGTATAAGGGTTCGTATAACACCCAGCAGAAATTTTGTTTCTCTGATGGTGAAGTACGGTCACTTATACGGACCGTATAATGTTGTACGGACCGTATAAGTGTCCATGGAAGTCCCGACGAGCTGAATTAAGTCCAAGTATAAAGTGATATTCCCATTTCATTATTTTCATTTCCCATTCTTCTCCATCTCACTCAAGGATTCTAGAGTGTTCTACACATTTCATCAACACTAAATCAAGACTAATCAAAGATCAACTTCATCAAACCAAGAGAACCAAGTGTAAGAAACTCGTTAGGGTTCATCTAAGGCAAGAAATCCCATTGGAAGTGAACTAGGGTTTTGGTTCAAGTGAAGTATTTCCACTCAAGACTTATTCCCACACTATCTAAGGTAAGTTTTATGATCATCATGTTGTTTAAGGTATTGAGAGGTTGAAATACTTAGATTATGAAAGGAGATAGAAAATAGATTACAAAGATGAGAATAAGGAGATTTTGAGTAGTAGCTTGGAATGAGTCATGATCCTTGATATGTTGTGATTATAAATATGTTATAAAATGACATTAATAACATGGAATAAACGTTATATGTGAGTAAACGTGATAGTGTATCATGATCATGATTATGGATGAATTGAAGTGAAATTGTGAAATGTGGATAATGTAGGTGAATGAAGATTGTTGGGTACAATATTGTGAATGTTATTATAGACATTTGGGAGTTGATATATGATATGGGAAATGTTGTATAAACAAAGGAAATGCTGCCCAATTTTCTATAGCCTTAGTTGAGCATGTTCATATAATCGATTAGCTAATGTTAATACGAACTCTCTTGAAGGTAGAAACGTGAGCATTGAAGGAGAGCGACCAAGCAGTAAAATAGCTAAACGAAAAGGTATGTAAGGCTAGTCCTTTCCTTCTAAGGCATGACTCTATGGCATAAATCTTCCTATCTTTCGATGATGAGCTTAGGTCTAAAGATTCTAAAGTTCATGATATGATGCTTCTATAAAGCTAGTCATCCAAATTATGATTTATTGATGTTGTCCTTTGTGCCACACCCACCTTATATGCTAGTTCTTTCAAGGTGAGGCAGAATGCTTATGAATGCTCCATAATGGAATCGAGGGTTCACGACCTTATGTCACCCCGATAAAGTATAGTTGTCTTTGAGTTTTTATGCATGCATTATGATGAGTACATGGTGATGATATTACACTATATCGATATGGCCGGGCAGACACCGGTAAAGCGGGCAGCGTATACACCATGTCTAGATGGCATGGGCAGACACCACTAGCGGGCGGCATGAGATAGTTACCCCGACGCGGGCTAATGATGATCACACCATACCTATATTGTCGGGCGTGACTTATATAGATATGCTTACTTGATATGATGATGTTTATGAAGTGAGTTAGCATGCTTTATTTCTAGGCCGAACCCATCGACAAACACCTGTGGTCGTCCACTTCTTTCACTTGAGCACCTAAAGTGGCCCTTGTTCCATTTAGACACTTCAGGTGGGTCATTCCTACTCCACTTAGACACTTTTTGCACCGTTATCGGAGCAAAACCAACACTAGTCGTCTCCTACGGGGATTAAGTGGCCAATTAAATTGTGACAGCTCATTTAAATTGTGTCAACTCAATTAAATTGTGCCAACTCATTTTAATTGTAAATTAAACAATTTGTAAATTCGTGGAGTTTTGATCATTAAAAATTGGGGCTTTTGGGCTGATTGGATGTGTAATGAGGTGGCGCCCCCTTTGGTGTTGGTTTTGCTCCGATAACGGTGCAAAAAGTGTCTAAGTGGAATAGGAATGACCCACCTGAAGCGTTTAAATGGAATTAGGGTCAGTTTAGGTGCTCAACTGAAAGAAGTGGACGACCACAGTTGTCTGTCGATGGGTTTGGCCTTATTTCTATCAAAATTGACAGGTAGTTACAGATTGTCGTTCACTTGATGTCTCCTTATTTCTTGATGTATTGTTATTGTTTATGACTTACATACTCAGTACAATGCTCGCACTGACGTCTTTTTCTTTAGACGTTGCGTTTATGCCCACAGGTAGACAGGGAGGTGATCCAGATTCATAGGAGCTATCAGCAGAATTTGAGAGCACTCCATTGTTCCGGAGGTGCCATTGCTTATTATTTTGTGTACATATATTTTGGGCACAACGGGGTCCTGTCCCGTCCATATGTCTAGTATTCTAATAGAGGCTCGTAGATACGTATGTATGGGTAATATGGTCTTACGATGTCCTTATTATAGGTATATCATTTTGATAGCCAAAAGGCTTATGTCTATAATGGTAAGTATGTTTCAAAATGATAATGGTTTTCCTATGATTCTGAGCATGAGAATAATGAAGGAACGGCAAATGTCTAGTAGGGTCTTGTTTAGGGTGTGTTGCGCGCCACGCTTATAAACAGGAGGCTACAGGGCATTTAGGAAAAATGACCTTTCTTCTTCTTATGAAATTGTGCGATAGAGCCGTGTTATAAGATTTTCTCCTCCCTAATAGTGTGTTATGATTTCAGAAATGCCAGTAAAGAGAAAAGCTACTGCCCGGCGAAGGGCAAGAGCGCGATAGAAAGGCGGGCGTAAAGGAGTATGACGAATATAGAAGAGGGTGAATTACATAATGAGGCTCCATCTAATACTTCTCCCACTCCGCCTAATTTAGAAGAACAAGAGGGGACTTCAGCTTCAGATCCTATGCCTATCGTTCCTCCACCGGACACTTCGGGTCAACAAATGACCGAAGCTATTCAGCTACTGACACAGTTAGTTGCCGCCCAGGCACAGCGGCAGAGTTCGGGTCCAAGTGACCGGGCAGTTAGTACTAGAGCCCATGATTTCATGAGCTTGAATCCTCCGAAGTTCTTCGGGTCAAAGCCGGATGAATACCCGCAAGGTTTTATTGATGAAATGTTGAGAACATTAAAAATTATCCATACCTCCGAAACTGAATATGTGGAGTTAGCATCTTATAGACTCCGGGATGTGGCGGTTTTATGGTATGCTTTATTTCTATCAAAATTGGCAGTCAGTTACAGATTGTCCTTCACTTGATGTCTTCTTAGTTCTTGATGTATTGTTATTGTTTATGCCTTACATACTCAGTACAATGTTCGTACTGATGTCTTTTTCTTTGGACGTTGTGTTCATGCCCACAGGTAGATAGAGAGGTGATCCAGATTCATAGGAGCTATCAGTAGAATTTGAGAGCACTCCATTGTTTCGGAGGTGCCATTGCTTATTATTTTGTGTACATATATTTTAGGCACGACGGGGTCCTATCCCGTCCATATGTCTAGTATTCTAATAGAGGCTCGTAGATACGTATGTGTGGGTAGTATGGTCTTACGATGTCCTTATTGTAGGTATATCTTTTTGATAGCCGAAAGGCTTATGTATATAAAGGTAAGTATGTTTCAAAATGAAAATAGTTTTCCTATGATTATGAGCATGAGAATAATGAAGGAACGCAGAATGAGTATGATGAGTAACATAATGAGTGGTGCTCGGTGGTTAGCCCCGGGTACCCATCATGGCCCCTAGTCGAGTCGTGACAGTTTCCTTCTCAATTATCATCATCAACACCAATCACAAGGTAATAAAAATGTATCATGGAAATGAGGATGAATGCAATGCATGAATGTCAAATTCAAGTGTAAATCATAATCAAATCCTAATCGTGCCACATATTGACACATATCACAATATTAATATCAAGTCAAGTTCTTTCCTTTATCCAAGATAATGTCAAGATAAGTGAGAGAAAACCATATCATAATCACAATATGGAAACTAAGTACAAGTCCAATATCACACACAACAAGCCAATAAATCACAACGAGTCAACAAGCCCAGTAATCAGTCAACAATACTAAACCTAAGTAATCCATCCCAGCTTTAACCCGAAGGCATAACATGCTTTCTCTGACAGTAACTAACTTTACATATGCTTTGCTAACCAAAGTCTAACCAGAAGGTAAGCCGTAACCTACCTCGCTGTCGAGCTGGAGCCACGAACATTCAAATCTGAGCCTTGCCCTTCCAAAGAGCCTCCAAGTACTCAAAGTCTAGCCATTAGCGAATTCTAAGTTAGAAACGAGAAAAAACGATACCCATATTGCTAGACATTCGTTCAAATCAAATTCACTAAGTAAAAGAGGGAAAACATGCCCACAAGGGTAAAACGGGTATTTCAAGGATGGAATAGGTAACCCAACGTACTAGAAGTTCAATTCTACTCCCCAATTGCCAAATTAGCTCAAGTATTGATCAACTTCGTCATTTAAAGAAAACCCCCCAATTTGGGTAAAAACCCTAACTTTCAATCTTTCAATTCCTCAACTATAATAGAAGATTCAAGCCTATTGGTTACTAATTCATGAAATCCCATGCTTAGATTAGTCAAATCCATCAATAAGTCTCAAATTCAAAGCTTAAGATTCAAATTACAATATTAAGGTCAAAACTCATCTTCTTCCTCAAGTTCTCTAGATTTTCTATCATAGATTCATACTCAAGAAAGGTAAATAAAGGAAATCAAGGTTAGAGAACTTACCCCAAGAAAAATCCACTTAGAACCTCCTCAAATCACCTTAGAGACACTTAGGAGAAATAATAGTTGGAATGGGAAATGAAAGGGCTTCACTAAGCATTAAATAGGATTCTAATCTGTGATTCCCGCCGCAGCAATAATGGGACTGCTCCCGCCACTCCCTAATCGCTACAGCGTGTCAGTTCCAGTGGAGCTCCGTCCGTTGGAGTGGATTCCCATGAATCCACTTCTAAGTGCCAGCAGACCAGGCCTTGCCGAGGCGGGTCCGCTATGGCACAAAGGGCCTCGCCCCGACTTAGAAACATCAGACACCAGCAGATTGCTGTTTTTTCACTGACTTCTTCCAAAAACCTGATAATCACTCGAGACCTCCCAGATACAAACCAGACATGCAACCGTACATAAAAACGCGCTACAGACGTACTCGTGGTCTCGAAATTACCAATGGAGGTACCAGGTCAACACCCAATGGCCAAAGACTAACTTATCAACCAATAACCCAAAATGCTCCCGAGTGCCTCGAGAACCAAACTGAACATCCCACCAAGTCATAATCAACCATCCAGACCTCTCAAAATTGACGGATTTCTAAAAAAGGTCCGTTTATCCAATAGTCAATTATCTATCAATCGTTTTTCACTTTAAGGCTCTATTACTCATAAGTCATCATAAATCTCAGCTGATTACCTCGAGAACCATGCCCCGCATCTCCGCAGGTGAAAATCATATTAACAGGTCTCGAAGAAGGGTCAACGGGGGTAAATGGGTCAAAAGTGCAATAACGACCGAACGGGTCATTACACTGCCAAATTTTTGGGATTTGGATTGTTGTAATTGATTTTTCATAAGAACAAAGTCTAAAATATCCTTAAGATTATTGAAAACTTACAGAAAGTACTTGATCATGGAAATTGTAGATAATTATTAAAAGTTTGAGGTGTGTCAAAGACACTATTCTAAAGATATTACACCCAGTATAGGTGTATCCTTAAGATTCAATAAACTCTTCTAGTATAAAACTCGAAGCCAGAATCTAACAAAAATTAAATAAAAGAAAACCCAGCAGTACAAAATTAGAAGAAAACACTCTTGGTTTCACTATTTTTCCTTCTTCCAAAGATGAACCCATAAGATCATAAATATATAGCAAAATAGAGAGCTTCTAATCATCTGCAATACAAAGTTTAAGAGTAATGAAAGCCATAAAAGCAAATAACCAGAGGGCCATGTTTAAGTTGGAAAATCGTTTGGCAACGAACAAATTTCTTCATTATGAAAGGCTACCATTAAGACTAATAAAATATAGAATCTATTCTTTTGACCAAAACTAATAGCTGACGTAAGAGAAATTTCAAAAGATGTTTCTTATTCTTTTGAGATATTAGCAATATTTTTCCAACAGTATCCAATGGTTCAAAGACTTCATCATTTTAGTATGAGGTATCATGATGGACCGTGGTTGTACTTTGCACTTGTAGAGACATGTAAGTTCAAAACTTATCGATATTGACATGGCAAACAAATGACATGATTAAAGTGCCCCCGAAGTCAGACAAACCTACAGGTGGGTGGTAAAGTATTTGGAGTAGGATAATGTAAGTATGGTGCAACATTAAAGTGGTTTGAATTGGCAAAAGAATAAAGGAAAGCCAAAAATTAAAATTGAAAAGTGAGATGAAGTATCAACGGTGTGTCGCAATATTCACACGATGTGAGGGGATTGCGAGGACACTATCTTAAACAAAAAACCAAGGGGTAACAAACTAAAGACAATCGTGAGCCTCACCATGAGAATTTGGCTTTGGGAAAAATCAAGTAGCTCGCACCGTGAGGCCATCATGCAAAGGCCTAAAATTGCTAGACAAAGGAGCTTGCATTGCGAGCTTAGCACTAGGATTCCCTACTATAAATATAAAGTTGTAGGGGACAAAATGTTGGATAAATTTTCAGAGAAGTTGAGAGTCCTAGAGAGAGACGACCAATGTTGGAAATATTAACAGTATCAACCAGAAAAATTGAACAAAAGGATAGAATCAATTTATTGGATAAAATCACGGCGTCATAACAACCTACTATCTTGAAAGTGATTTCGGCCGACTTCGATGCTAATCTTTAAGGTCGGTCACTTCCCAAGTTTCCATAACTCTTCCAAATACGTGCACTCGTGGGTAGAAGTTTTGAGTTGCACAAATATAATTGCCCAAAAAATCACGAAGGAAAAAGCATAGGATGGAGAGAGTATTTGAGATAATAAGAGAATTGATGTGTCATTACTTCACAGCTGATGCTCCTTAAATAGGAACATCATTTATGGTACGCACAATGAGGATGCTTACGAGTTCCTTGTTATGTCATTTTGGGCTTACAAACGCCCCAACAGCTTTCATAGACTTGATGAATGGCATTTTCAAGCCATATTTGGACTCCTTTGTCATAGTATTTATCGCTGATATCTTGGTTTATTCCAAGACTAGAGAGGAGCATGAGTGTCATTTGAGGATTGTCTAAGAGTAGAGAGGAGCATGAGGGAGGAAGAGCTTTATGCCAAGTTTTCGAAGTGCAAGTTCTGGCTTGATTCTGTGGCATTCTTGGGCCACGTTGTGAAGGACGGGATCATGGTTGATCCTAAGAAGATCAAAGCTGTTAGAGATTGGGCGAGGCCTACTACTGTGATCAAGATTCGTAACTTTTCGGGGTTTGCTTGCCATCTCATTGGAACATCTTCTATAATCGTCAATTCGTGAAGGGGTTTGCTCAATGTCACGGAATATTTCTTCTCACCGCCGCATTAACCTCGTACCTTAAAGAGGTTTTTTTTTTTTTGGTCCAATGCTAAGGTTGTGAAGAGAGCTTTCAAAAGCTCAATGTCACACTCCGACCTTACTAGGGTCATATATGTGATGGGCATCGCCGTATCATGTGACGGACCCCACGTCCGGAGCCGGAATGACGGGATGCACGAACCGAGATACGTATACTCTTATTACGCACATAATTTTTTTTTTTTTTTAAATCTGACAAAGTTTGTAATTATACAAGGTTTACTACATAACACAAGTCGACATATCACTTCGATGGAACCGCGGGGACTCGACGACAAACTACGGATCATATCGACATATCATACCCACGAATGCATAAAACGTGTCCCTGGCCGATAAGGGACCGTCGTACCATATGTCAAAGTCTCTAACACACAAATCCGTAACTCATAAGCGTGGACAAACTCGACTCGGCAATGGACATTTACGAGCGGAAAATGGACTTGCCATCTGAGAAGAACGCCGGAACATCTTCTATAATGACTTATATCCGAATGCTTATATCATTTCTCAATATTTCATCCGTGTACGAGTGCGGATATAAACCAAATGTCATAGCTGCATATGAAATTTAACCTTACCGTAAGAAGAAAGTCTGGGGAATGTGGGCCCACCTCGGTTAAGTCGGGCAACGAAATATAAAAACATGGTCATTATATCTCGAGTACGTAAGGCATGCAAAGATAGGAGAAACAAAACTATAAGTTCAATTCTATTGAATGAATAGTAACTAAATTCAACTGAACTTCTAGGACTATCTCAAGCACGTACATACGTTACTCAAAATAGCCTTACATACCGCTTACCTCCCGTACGCCGAATTTGGTCATGTTTGCCAATTGTGCTCGTAGCTTCATACTTCATAAATTCATGTTTCATATCCTAAAAGTGTACGAGAATAAAAATAATGAATCAACCAATATTGATAGATAATTCAAGATATCCCTAAAAACGCTTACTTTACAATCACGGAGAACTATCAAATCACCATGTCGCATGTCCGAAGAGGTACAAAATACCTTGAGTGCATCGGAGATGTCGCATGTTATTTTTCATCACACCAATCCACAAGAAACGGACCAAATATTACATAATATTTGTCCATCATACTCCCTCCAAAACAAATGCACGGTTACGAAGTTTATTCATTTTCTATAAAGTCATACAACAACCACACATCGGACGGAATGCCGAACATACGAAATATTCAGATTGTATCCACATGTGACGGACAAACTACGGAACATACGAAAATATACGCAGTACTCCTCCCTTATATATATATTACTCTGTATGCGTGTGAGGGAGGCACATGCCCCTCTCTCTAGATTTTTCTTTCTTTTCCTTTTATTTTCGAGTTTTCTTTCTATTATCTTATTCTTTTTAAAGATGACTTATTATTTTAGTCATCCTTTTTCCATTCTTTTCTTCACATGGCCAATATGGCCCCTTTGGAGTTTTCTTGAATTCCCGTGAAATGACCACATACATCGGACTAATAATGTTCATAAGCAACAACTTGCATTAAAATAATTTTTGGGATGCACGGAATGCTCGGATGATATTGTATACCGCATATAACGATTCTTCTTCCGACTCCGCGCATAAAACGTGTCCCGCCCCTCGATAAGGGACTCGGTGAATGTGGTCATATATAGCGGACCATATGTCATATATGCAAATAACGTGTCCCGGCCCTTTTGTTAAGGGACTCGATAATGTAGCAAGATCATCCGTCGCATGCGTAGCCTTTTTATGGTCTCTAACCATCTTGTACATTCTAATTTCTCATTGTCCTTGGATCAATCCCGTACCAAATATACGTAACGTGTCCCGCCCCCTAATCACGTCCACTTCCACCGCGGTCTCATAGTGGATAATATCAAATGCCATCGTAGCGACCGCCATCCCCGTACCATCAAATCATAATTACATACGTATAACGTGTCCCGGCCCGCAAGTACGAGGGACTCGGTGAATAATGCGCTCTATCGCACGAGAGAAGTGCGCACGAGATCATATCCTAAACGGCCCGGACTCGTGAATCGGAATCATACCGTATAGTACGCACGAGAACATAACATGCGCATAATTTATTTTTACATATCAAGAGCCACGGTCTCCCGGGACTCGAGTGAAAGATGCATTGAGCCATGCACGATCGTAGTCGTGAGAAACCATATGCACACAAATCCAAAATAGACGCTTACCTCCCGGACGCAATTCATACATACCGTTTCTCGAAGAATACGTACACTTACCGACATATGAAGATCCGAAGCAAGTTTCGTGTCCTTCCGAATTAGTATCGAAAGTTATGGACATTTAAAGCGATTGTATCATGGATTTTGACAAACTCTTCGGACTTTTCAAGCGATCGGATGATATTGTAGATCGTGTATGAAGAACATATAAAGCTTACATATAGAATGTTCATATCAAAATACTTGTATCAAATACCTTTGTCACAACACTTATATCCGAATGCTTATATCGAATTTCTATTTCGTAATATTTACATCGAATATTCATATCGATCATTCGTGTCGGAGTGTTTACACGCGGATAGTCAAACCAAAATGCTCATAGCCGAATTACAGATACTAAAATATTAAATTTAGAACGAAAGTCAAAGGTTCCCTTAGTTATCTTACGGACATAAGACAAATAGAACAATTAACGAAAGTCAAAGGTTCCCTTAGACAAGACAAATAGAACAAGACACTTAGGTCTCGGGGAATGTGGGCCCACCTCAGGTTAAGTCGGGTAACGAACATAAAAACATGGTCATTATATCTCATTAGCTTATCCTTGAAGATTTCAAAGCGTTCCACTTTCGTTTTCAAAAGTTACGGACGTTTGGACATTTCTTTACAATAAAGCGTAACTTAGTAAGTTCAATTCTATTGAATGAATAGTAACTAAATTCAATCTCGAACTTCTAGAATTGGAGTGGCCCCCGAAGCACGTATTCAAGCTTATTACATCTAGGACATGCCAAGAAAGAAAGGGTAAGCCTTACATACCTTTTCCGCTCCTTAAGCTTCTCCAAATCCCAGCTCCAAGTTTGCCAAAAGCTGCAATTTGGTCATGTTTGCCAATTGTGAGCTGTAGCTTCCAAGACTTCAACTTAAATTCATGTTTGTCTACCGAAATTCCGGCAGCATTTCCCCTATTCATATAGCGTCCCGAGAATATGGCTCGGCCCAAAACACAACAACCAAATCAACAATCATAATAACAATATTGATAGATAATTCAAGATATCCAAACTAACATCCAATCTTGCCCGAAGCCTTCCACTCAATTAGAACAACTACAACACACTTTTCTCTTTCAAATTCATCAACTATAACAACAAATCCCATGCTCTATAACATTATGCTCACAATTTCAAGAAGCTATAACAAGATCACCTTGTCTTACAAATCAGCCCGCAACCAATCACAACTTCAACACAAGTCATTTAACCTTTATTTTTCATCACATAATCCACAAGAAACCACAACCAAATATTACATAATATTTGTCCATCATACTCCTCCAAAACAGCCCCTATGCACGGTTACACATCAACATCATCTCTTCATGAAGTTTATTCATTTTCTACACCTTACAACAACACACAAACATATTGAATACAATTAGTTCTTCATTCCTACAACAACCACACACACACGGTTTCAACACACTACACACGGCCACAACTTGCAACACACCACCCTTCATGATTTTTATTCATTTCCATGCATTATTACACGTCCACAACATCCACAAAACATGTAAAAGAGGATTGAATCATACCTTTCATTTCATCTTCTCCCTTTCTGGCTTAGGACTTGTTCTCCAAGGAAGAATGGTTTTCTTGTTCCACCAACTACTCCACGTCGTAGAGGACCCTCTAATTAGTAGGAAAACAAGAAGAAATAATTTTTTCCATGATCAAATGGGCAAGGACCATTTTCGGCCAGCTTGTGGCCGAATGGTTGCTCCCTTTTCTTTCTCCATTTTTCTTTCTTGCTTTCTTTCTCTCTTTATGAAATATGAGTACTCCTCCCTTATATATATATATATTACTCTTGTATGCATGTGAGGGGCACATGCCCCTCTCTCTAGATTTTTCTTTCTTTTCCTTTTATTTCTCTAGAGTTTTCTTTCTATTATCTTATTCTTTTTAAAAGATGACTTATTATTTTAGTCATCCTTTTTCCATTCTTTTTTCTTCACATGGCCAATATGGCCCCTTTTGGAGTTTTCTTGAATTCCGTGAAATGACCATTTTGCCCCTAGCCTTTTTAAATATTTTCATGAACCATTTTGCGAATTTTTCCTTTTTCGCCCTCAACCTCTCACAATATTCCCATACTAATAATGTTCATAAGCAACATTCATAGCCACTTGCATTAAAATAATTTTTGAAAATCGTCTCGCCCGTAACTTTCCACGACGACTTCGAAATATCCAAACGTACAAAATACGGGCTATAACACTCAATACTCTATTGACCACCGCTCTGATATTGGAATTACACGTGGAGGGTAAGGATTTCTTAGTTTATTGTGATGCGTCCTGTGTTGGCTTGGGCATTGTGTTGATGCAGGAGGGCAAAGTCATTGCCTATGCTTCCCGTCAGTTGAAGATCCATGAGAAGAACCACCCTACTCATGATTTGGAGTTGGCAGTGGTAGTCTTCACTTTGAAGATTTGGAGGCATTATCTATATAGGTGTTATACCTTGAAAATTTTTTCGTTGATGCACAGTGAATAGACTAACGAAGGGCACGAAGTATATGATGTTTCAATAAGCAAGAAATAGCATTTAATAGGTCTAATTGAGATCTCAAAGGCATTCGAGGTAAGAGAAAAAAGTTTGCCAAGAAAGGCTAGGCATGCGTTATGTATCGGAAAAGATTTTCGAGTAATAAGTTAATGATGATTTAATGGTGTCTTGGAGAAGAGTTATAATGTCCCTTAGATTGTTAATGAGGTGTTAAACAAGTGTTAAGAAGGTTCCATAAGAATTGGAGATCAAACGAAGTGACGAGAACAGGATCGGAGAAAAGATGGACTATGCGACCAATTATACGGTCCGTATAATGGTTCGTATAACCGTCACATAGAAGGTCCATCACTGATGGGATTATACGATCACTTATACAGACCGTATAAAATTATACGGACCGTATAATGTGTCGTTTAATTGCCACAGAAAGGAGTGGTTGTTGAAGCGATTTCATGGTCACTTATACGGACCGTATAAGTTTATACGGACCGTATAAGTGTCCGTATAATTATGTCGGGACAGATTTTAAAGTTTTAAATAAAAGGACCCAAGTTTATTATTTTCATTTCCCATCTTCTCATTTCTTCTCCACAACTCAAGAACTCTCTAGAATCTTCCACACTCTTCATCTACAAGAACCCAAGAGAAATTCGTGATCAACTTCATCGAACCAAGAGAATCTAGTGCAAGAAACTCATTAGGGTTCATCCAATTCAAACAAATCCCATTGGAAGTGAACTAGGATTTTGGCTCAAGTGATGTATTTCCATTCAAGGCTCATTCCCACATTATCTAAGGTAAGTTTTATGATCATTCCATGTTGTTTAGAGTATTGGGAGGTTGAAAGACTTAGATTATGAAAGGAGATAGAAAATGGGTTAGAAAAATGAGATTAATGAGATTTTGTATTGTAGTTTGAAATGAGTCATGATTCTTGATATGTTATGATTATAAGTAAGTTATAAATGACATTAAGGACATGGGATAAGCATTATATATGAGAAAACGTACTAGTGTACTATGACCATGATTATGGACGAATTGAAGTGAAATTGTGAAATGTGGATGATGTAGGTGTATGAAGATTGTTGCTTATGATGTTGTGAAGGTAATTATAGATGTTTGGGAGTTGATATGTAATATGGGGAAAGTTGTATCAACAAAGGAAATGCTGCCCAATTTTCTCTAGCTTTGATTGAGCATGCTCATGTAATCGATTAGCTAACGATAATACGAACTCTCTTGAAGGTAGAAACGTGAGCGTCGAAGGATAATAATCAAGCGATAGAATAGCTAAAAGAAAATGTATGTAAGGCTAGTCCTTTCCTTCTAAGGCATGACTCCCATGGCATGAATTTTCCTATTTTCCCATGACTTTCTTACATTCCGGCAATTATGAACCTATGATTGTAAGGAGCTTAACATGAGATATAGAAACGAGATATGTCATGAGCATGATAGAGATGGTGATGAGTTAAGTCTAAAGATCCTAAAGCTAATGATTCTAACTATGATCCATTGATGTTGTTTATTGTATACACTCACCTTATATGCTAATTCCTTCAAGGTGAGGCAGAATGCTTATGAATACTCCATAATGGAATCGGGGGTCCACGACCTTATGTCACCCGATAAAGTATAGTTGTCTTTGAGTTACTATGCATGCATTATGATGAGTACATAATGATGACATTACAACGCGCCTATATGGCCGGGCAAACACCGCTAAGGTGGGCAACGTATACACCATGTCTAGATGGCATGGGCAGACACCACTAGTGGGCGGCATGAGATGGTTACCCCGGACGTGGGAGGCCTGGACACGGGCTAATGATGATCACACCGTACCTATATGGTCGGGCGCTTATACATATATATATATATATATATATATATATATATATATATATATATATATATATATATATATATATATATATATATATATATGCATACATGATATGATGATGATGTTTATGAAGTAAGTCGGCATGCATTATTTCTATTAAAATTGTGATCGATTCAGATTGTTCTTCATTTGATATCCCCCTATCTCATTGATGTATTGTTATTGTTTATGCCTTACATAGTCAGTACAATATTCGTACTGTCGTCCTTCTCTTTGGACGATGTTCATGCCACGGGCAGACGGGGAGGTGATCGATTTGGAGCTATCGGTAGGTTTGAGAGCACTCCATTGTTCGGAGGGTGCCATCGTTTTATTTTGTGTACATATATTTTTGGGCACGATGGGGTCATGTCCCGTCCATATGTCTAGTACTCTAGTAGAGGCTCGTAGATACGTATGTGTGGGTAATATGGTCTCACGAGGTCCTTATTGTATGTATATCATTTTGATAGCCGAAGGGCTTATGTATATAAAGGTAATTATGTCTCAAATGGAAATGGCTTTCCTATGATTATAAGCATGAGATTAATGAATGAACGTAGGACGAGCATGATGAGTAGTAGAATGAGTGGTGCTCAGCGGTTAGCCCGTGTACCCGTCATAGCCCCTAGTCGGGTCGCGACAATAGGGTCCACTGTGAGGTGTTTATCGATCACCGCAGCCTTTAGCACGTGTTCAGTTAGAAGGATCTCAACTCTAGGTAGCGTAGGTGGATGGAGCTTATGAAGGATTATGATATCACTATACTTTACCATCCGAGAAAAGCTAATGTGGTGGCCAATGCCTTGAGTCGCAAGGCAGTGAGTATGGACAGTCTAGCTCAATCGGTTGCTTCTGAGCGTCGTTTAGCCGTGGAGGTTCAGACTCTAGCTAACAACTTTGTGCGCCTTGATATTTCAGATCTAGGCAGAGTTTTAGCATGTGTTGAGAGGAGGCCGCCTCTCTTGGAGCAGATTAGGGCTCAGCAGTCTGAGGATGCTTAGTTATGTAAGATTCGTGATAAGATTTTGAAAAGTGAGGCCAAAGAGGCCATGCTTGATAGTGAGGGGATTCTAAGGATCAAGGGATGCGTGTGCGTTCCTCGTGTGGGTGGTCTGATTCGATTGATATAGAAGGAGCGTCATAGCTCTAGGTATTCTATTCATCCAAGGGCGATGAAGATGTACCATGCACTACAAGAAAGTATACAAATTGCAACAGCTCTTTTGGCAACAAAAATAATATAGTTGGCAAAATTTAATATTTGGCAACAACTTAGTTTTATTGTTGGCATATATGATGAATATTTTAAAAATGAACTTTTTTTTGTTGCCAAAAATTTAATTTTGTTGTCATATAGTATTGATTATCGTTGTAAAAAGTACTTTTGGCAACTAAGAAAGAAGTTTTTGCACGTCATTGCAATAACAGCTGTTGGGAAAAGTTTATGCAACAACAAAAAAATGTTATTGCCAAAAGTACTTTTTGCAACAATAACCTATCTATGGCAACAAAAAAGAATATTGCTAAATGTCTTCTTTCTTGTAGTGGTGATTTGAGACAGCACTATTGGTGGGGTCGGATGAAGAGAGATATTGCAGATTTTGTTACTAAGTGTGGGAATTGTCAGCAAGTCAAGTATGAGCACCAGCGACCTGGTGGTGTACTTCAGAGGATGCCCATTCCTGAGTGGAAGTGGGAGAGGATTGCCATGGATTTCGTTGTGGGTCTTCCGAAGACCCTGGGCAAGTTTGACTCAGTTTGGGTTATTGTTGATCAGTTGACTAAGTCTGCTCATTTCATCCCTGTTCAGGTTACTTATAATGCAGAGAAGTTGGCCAGGATTTACATCCGAAAGATTGTGTAATTTCACGTTGTTCCTATTTCCATCATCTCAGATTGAGGTCCCCTGGGCCACTTCAAATTCTGGAGGTCATTCTTTGGTAGAGTTGGGTACTCAGTTGGACCTGAGTACAACTTTCCATCCCCAGACTGATGGTCAGTCAGAGCGGACTATCCAGGTGCTTAAGGATATGTTGAGAGCATCTGTTATTGACTTTGGTGGTCATTGGGACCAGTTCCTACCCTTAGCAGATTTCGCGTACAACAATAGCTATCATTCGAGAATTGATATGGCGTCGTTTGAGGCTTTATATGGTAGGAGGCGCCGTTCTCCTATTGGGTGTTTTGATGTTTTCGAGGTTCGCCCGTAGGGTGCAGATTTTCTTAGAGAGTCCTTGGACAAGGTGAAGCTTATTCTGGAAAAGCTTCTGGCAGCTCAGAGTCGGCAAAAGATGTATACGAACCGAAAGATTCGGGATTTAAAGTTTATGGTGAGCGAGCTGGTTCTTCTGAAGATTTTACCCATGAAGGGTGTGATGCGTTTTAGGAAGAGGGGCAAGTTGATTCCGAGGTACATTGGCCTATTTGAGATTCTCCATCGAGTTGGTAATGTTACTTATGAGTTGGCTTTGCCACCGGGCCTGTCAGGTGTTCATCCATGCTTCTATGCTAAAGAGGTATCATTCTGACGGGACTTATATTGTTCGTTGGGATTTTTGTGTTGCATGAAGAAAATCTGTCCTACGAGGAGGAGCCTATTGCGATCTTGGATAGGCAGGTTAGGAAGTTGAGGTCTAAGGAGATAGCTTCTGTAAAGGTTCAATGGAAGCATCGTCCGGTTGAGGAGGCCACATGGGAGACCGAATCAAATATACGTGCTAGATATCCCCTGTTGTTTTCTTACTCAGGTACTTTCCCCCATTCTTTTCTTGTCGCTCGAGTACGACTGATTGTTTAATTGGTATCTGATGTAATGAGCCATTTGATCGTTATAGCATTTTGGACCTTTTTACCCTCGTTGATCCTTTCACGAGCCATATGAGTAAAATTTGGACCCGCGAGGATGGGTGGTTCGGTTGTCGAGATAATCGGATGAGGTTTTATGATGACATGTGCGAATTAGAGCTGTAAAGCGAAAAACATTTGACACCCAGTTGACTTTTGGGTGAACGGACCTTTTTCGGGAATCCATCGATTCCGAGAGGCCCAGATGGTCGTTTGTGACTTGTTAGGGTGTTCAGTTTAGTTCCCAAGGCACTTAGGAGCGTTTTGGGCTATTGGTTGGAAAGTTAGTCTTTGGCCATTGGGTGTTGACCCGGTCAAATAGACCTCCGTTAGGAATTTTGAGACCACAAGTGAGTCCGTAGCGTGTTTTTATGTATGGATGCATGTTTGGTTTGTATCTGTGAGGTCTCAGGTGATTGTCGGATTTCGGGGTTGGACTTATGAAAAAACAGATTTTTCTGGTGTCTAGTGTTCGTTGTAGCGGCACCATGCCCTATAGCGGGGTTTTGGCTACTATAGCGGGTGATCGATGTTTGGGATTTGGCGCTACAGCGGACGAGTTGCAGCGAGTGTGGTCTCGCAAACGCGAGCCCGCTATAGCAGACTCGTGATGGCCGCAGCGGGATTACGAGATTTTCATAATCATTAAAGGGCAAGATAAAACCCTTAAACCCCTATCATTTTATTCATCACTTTTAAAGCATATTTAGGGCAAATTTAGGAGCTCTTGGCTGAATCTTCATTGAGGTAAGTCTCCTAACCTAGTAATCATTGATTTAATCTTCCTAAGCTTGAATCCATGCTAGAAATCTATTAGAATCAAAGAGAGAAAATGGGTTTTGATGATAACTTATTGAAATGAGTTCTAATATTTTTAAAAGGGAAATTGTTAGTGGATTTGATGAATCTATTCATAGAATTTGATGATTTCATAGCTAATAGGCTTGAATCCTCCATTGTGTTGATTAATTTGAAGGTTGAAAAACTAGGGTTCATACCCAAATTGGGGGTTTTCACTTGAATCTCAAAATTAGCCTATTCTTGAGTTATTTTAGCAACTTTTTAGTAGGATTGAACCCCTAGAACATGGAATTGCATATTTCACTTTTGAAATGACCGTTTTACCCTTGTGGGCCTGTTTCCCCCTTTGTTCATAGTTGAATTTGACCCAAACGATAAGTATAGCACTATGGTTGTTGTTCTTCATGATTTCAAATATGGAATTCGAATAAGATTAGACTTTAAGTATTTGGAGGCGCAACGAAATGGCAAGGCAAAAGTTTGATTGTTCGTGGCACCATGTACCTCATGATTCCTGCAACAACCTCGGCAATCGCTACCTCACGGTTCTGGCAACAACCTCGGCAACCGCTACACTCATACCTCGATTCCGGGATAAACATCGAATATCGGTCCTCACGTCACTTTCATCCAGCTGAGCCCAGCTCGTAACAGTATTTTCTCAAGTATCATCAATGTATCAACAGTATATCATGAAGGATAAGAATACGTGCAATGTATGAGTTCAATGTCAATAATCAAACAAATCTCAACAGTACCACACATGGCACACAAGTAATATCAATGATAAGGCTACACAATAAGCCACGATGGAATCATAATTCTCAACAATACCTCCCAGGGCACACAAGTAATATCAATGATAAGGCTACACAATAATCCATAATGGAATCACAATTCTCAACAGTACCTCCCAGGGAACACAAGTTATATCAATGATAAGGTTACACAATAAGCCATAATAGAATCACTATCCTCGTCTCAAACGACAACAAGTAAGATACTACAATATCATAATCGAGATATATCAATACTCTCCAATAGCTAGTATCCCCACGTGGCATCGAACCAACAAAAATAGAACAAGATAAGTCACAACACAACGGGGTGGCTAACCCCAATCACAAAACAGGGCCCAACCTAAGACAATATCCATCCCAACTTCATACCCAAAGGTTTACATGCATTCTCCGACAATATCGTCTAAATATATGCTTCGCTAAACTAAGTCTCACCATAGAGTAAACCGTAACCTACCTGGAAGGCCGAACAGCAAAGTCTCCAATAATCAAACCTTAGTCTTCCCTTCCCTTTGAGCCTCGAGATAGTGAAAGTTTAAATATATCCGAATCATGGAAGTAGAATCAAGAAGAACATCATTCAAACCCTACTTATATTCAAGACCTGAATCCCCAACCTATGGAATAGGTTTTATGAACTAGAATGGTGAAATTAGGAATATAAGGTTCCAACATAAAATTAAAGCTCTAGGTGATCAATTCCCATCAATATCAAGCTAGAATAACCAACAAAATTACCAAAATTCAGATTCTAGGCAAAATCCCCAATTTTGGGTATAAATCATAACCTTAAATTCACAAATTAAGCCTTGAAAATGGAAGACTCAAGTTACAATAGCTAATACCCATCAATATCAAGCTAACCCATGCAAATTCCACCAAATAAACTGTCACGACCCAACTAAGGGCCATGACGGGTACCTGGAGCTACCCTATCGAGCACCACCCATCATACTTGTCATCAAACTCTTCCTGAACATACATTACTCTCAGCACGGAACTTGTCATAATACAATCATTATCATTTCCAAAATACATCTACCTTTGTGCACATAAGCCTACGAGGCTATCAAAAATGATATACAAATATACACTGTAGTAATCATGAGACATCTACTACCCACACATAAGTATCTACGAGCCTCTACAAGAATACTGAGACATAAGGACGGGACAGGACCCCGCCATACCCAATATATGTACACAAAAGGATATACCCAAAATCTGCAACTCCGGAGTAGTGGAGTGCTCCTGTATATATATGCTGAATAGGCTCCTAGGAATCCGGTCCGTCTCCCTGTCTACCTGTAGGCATGAACACACCGTCCAAAAAGAAGAAGGACGTCAGTACGAATAATGTACTGAGTATGTAAGGCATAAATAATACCAACATAATAAAGAAATAATGAAACATGAGGCAAAGATATAACCTGTACGTGAATTGCCTCTTAAGGTGAATATTATGCCTGCTTAACTTTTTAAAGAAAACACATGTCATGCATATCAAATGTACCATCATCGTTAACCCGCGTTCAGGTAACTATCGCACGCCGCCCACTAGTGGTGTCATGTCCGGCCAAATAGGCACGGTGTTATTATAAGCCGCCCGCCTTAGCGGTGTCATGTCCAGCCATCTAGTCACGGTGTAATCTCATCATTATACACTTAACATGAAGCATGCATAAGAGTTCAAGTAAAAATTGTGACTCTATCGGAGTGACGTAAGGTTGATAACCTCCGATTATCTTATGGAGCAATTATAATCAGCATGCCTCACCTTAAAGGAACTAGTATCATAAGGTGAGACTAGCAACAATGAGCAATATCAAAGAATTCATGCCACGAGACCATTATCCTCACACTAACATCATGTCATAAGATTTAGAATCTCTAGACATAGATTCATCATCATCACTATCATATTCATAACATATCTATTATCTCTATCTCATGAGAAGCTCTTAATAATCATAGACTTGTAACTTTTGGAATGAAGGAAAGTCATGGAAATCATAAATAGAGATAGTAATATATGATTTATGCCTTTTGACAGAAAAGGGAACTAGCTTTACATACCTTTATGTCTCCTTAACACTAAACGCTCTTCTTCCAAGCTTACGATTATACATTCAAGAGAGTTCGCACTATTATTAGATAATCGAAAACATATTTAAGCTTAAGCTAATGCGACTGAGAGCTAATGAAAATTGGGCAGCATTTCCTTTGTTTTTACAACTTTATCCATATAATAAACAACTCCCAAATGCCATTAAGAACACCCAAGACATCATAATCAATAAACTTCTTCAAGTTAAACATTATTCGATTTTTAAAATGCCCTTCAATGTCATCCATAACCATAACTATGGCGTACCACCATATTTGTTCACATATAATGCTTCTTTAACATTCTTAATATCATTCACCACAAGATCATACTCATGGCACATCAAGAACTATGATTCATGTCAAGTCACTATCCAAGAATACCATTAATTCCACCTTTGAGCTTCATATTCTACTCCTTTCCTTTATTCAAGTTATTCTACAACCAAATACTCTTATTAACAAGGATTAAATGTGAAACTCACCTTTGATCACATAGGAATGGTCCTTGGATGATAATACTCCATTTGAGAAAAGCCCCAACTTCAATTCCAAAGGGTTTCTTGGCTCTAAAGAACCCTGTAGAGCATCCTTGCACTTGATTTCCTTGGATTAATGATGTTTGATCTTTGATTTGCCTTGGATTTATGTTAGTAGGGTGTATAGAATGTTCTAGAGCTCTCAAGAAGTGTGGAGGAAATGAGAGAAACGAAAAATATGAACTTGGGTCTAATATATATACTTGCAAAAATCTTACCCGACATGGTTTTATACGGATACTTATACGGTCCGTATAAGTGACCGTATAAGTCCATCAGAGACTGGCCCATTATCTAACTGTTATACGGACCATTATACGGACTTTATACGGACCGTATAAATGGTCGTATAACCCACTTTTCTCCCGAACTTGTTCTCGTCGATTCGTTTGATCTCCCATCCTTATGAAACCTTCTTAGCACTTGTTTAACACTTCATTAACAATCTAAACATCCTTATAACTCATTCACAAGACCTTACTAAATAATCTTTAACTCGATACTTACAAACCTTTTCCCCAAACGCGACTTATACCTCACTTTCCTTCGATGAACTTCCTTTCTCCGATTCATACAACTTCAAAATATTATCGTATACACTTTAAACTACCAAATACCCTCCTTAATGTCATAAGAACTCCATGTTCACCTTAAGCTGACATTAGTCTACGTACGACACAACGATATGAAATTTCGAGGTGTAACATAAACAAGGCTTTATCATCATAAGATCATTAGAGAAGAAACCCACAAAACCCCACCCCGCTTTATTCTTACCATTTAAAAGAAATCTAGGCATGGATTATTGATTAGGAAAAGCTAATGAACGATTTAGATACAAGATTGTTACCGTAGAGAAGAAATCAGTGGAAATCCTCCAAAATCGCCTCCTTAAGCCTCAAGACCGAAATATGGGAAAATGACATAGTGTTTAAGGGTTTTAACACATTAAAAGGCCTCTGACTCAGCAATTACCGCTTCTACAGTGTCGGGACCGCCACAGCAATCCCGCTATGACGGTAACTCAAACCGTCACAACTATCCCTCAACACATCACGTCCCGTATGGCCTCAGCCTCGCAACAAGGCATCGCCATAGGCGTTTGCGGTGCCGCCATAGTGGGCACCAGACACCAGGTCACATACTCAAATTTCATAACTTGCACCCGAAATCCGATTATCGCTCGGTAAGACCTGCTCACATGCCATATATGCTAACCCCCATAAAAATGCGCTACGATCGCGCTCGTGGTCTCAGAATCTCCATCGGGGGCCCCATTGACCGAATTAATCCTCGACACCTCCAAATTAGTAATCCAAACCAAGTCCCAAAACGTACCCGAGTGCATTGTGAACCAAACCGAATATGCGCACAAGTTCTAATAGACCATCCGGGCATCTCAAAATTGACGGATTCCCAAAAAAGGTCTGTTTACCCAAAAGCCAACTTTGAGTCAACTATTTTCTCAACTTCGAGCCAACCATTTTTCGCTTTTAAGCTAAATTTCCCCAAAACTTACCCAAATCAATTCTGATGACCTCGAGAAGCATGCCAACGGTCCCTGCGGGTCAAATATGAGCTAAATAAAGCTCAAAAAAGGATCAAAATGGGTCAGAAACGCAATAACGATCAAACAGGTCGTTACATCAAATACTAATTAAATAATTGCTCGTCCTTAAGCGGCACGGAAGAGAACAGGGAAAGATACCTGAGCCCGCAACAACTGGGTATATCTCAACACATATCGGGATTCTCCTACAAGGAAAGATTCTCGCCGAACAAAACTGAATCCTAACGAATGGTACAGGAACGACCAGACGGTACTTCTTCAACATAGAAACATGGAAGATAGGATGAACCCTGACCGGCCTAGTGAAAACTAACTCATAACACACAAGATCGATACAACGGATAGTCTCAAACAGGCCAATACACCTCGGGCTCACTTGCCCTACTTTCACATTGCATGACACCTTACCTAGGTGTAACCTTCAGAAGAACCTGCTTGCTCACTGTACCAGTCACAACTCTCTAATATCACTAATAATCATTAGAACTGACTCCGAATTTTGAAACAATTCACAGTCATACCATGTATAACAAATCCCGTCTGTCGCCCTCGACTCCACAAGTTGAGTCCTATCCAAGTCATCTGACACACCCCACCCTTGGTAAGGCATGATTGGTACCTGGAACCTTACAAGAACCAAGCGAACCAACTTATAACTTACATCCTTCGTGTCTGAAATGGAAACAATAAGATCAAGAGGCTAAATATGAAC